>NC_059207.1:12090039-12252539 GCF_020615455.1 Coregonus clupeaformis | reverse complement strand
AGTAAGATGCTATACTGCTACAAGAAAATCAAGGTTTACAGTAAGATGCTATACTGCTACAAGAAAATAAAGGTTTACAGTAAGATGCTATACTGCTACAAGAAAATCAAGGTTTACAGTAAGATGCTATACTGCTACAAGAAAATAAAGGTTTACAGTAAGATGCTATACTACTACAAGAAAATAAAGGTTTACAGTAAGATGCTATACTGCTACAAGAAAATCAAGGTTTACAGTAAGATGCTATACTGCTACAAGAAAAGCAAGGTTCACAGTAAGATGCTATACTGCTACAAGAAAATCAAGGTTTACAGTAAGATGCTATACTGCTACAAGAAAATCAAGGTTTACAGTAAGATGCTATACTGCTACAAGAAAATCAAGGTTTACAGTAAGATGCTATACTGCTACAAGAAAATCAAGGTTTACAGTAAGATGCTATACTGCTACAAGAAAATCAAGGTTTACAGTAAGATGCTATACTGCTACAAGAAAATCAAGGTTTACAGTAAGATGCTATACTGCTACAAGAAAATCAAGGTTCACAGTAAGATGCTATACTGCTACAAGAAAATCAAGGTTTACATTAAGATGCTATACTGCTACAAGAAAATCAAGGTTTACAGTAAGATGCTATACCGCTACAAGAAATCAAGGTTTACAGTAAGATGCTATACTGCTACAAGAAAATCAAGGATTACAGTAAGATGCTATACTGCTACAAGAAAATCAAGGTTTACAGTAAGATGCTATACTGCTACAAGAAAATCAAGGTTTACAGTAAGATGCTATAATGCTACAAGAAAATCAAGGTTTACAGTAAGATGCTATACTGCTACAAGAAAATCAAGGTTTTACGGTAGCCCATTGAGTTTTCTTGCAGGCAGTATATGCATGTCCCTCCCTATTCCAATATATAAACCAAGTAAACCAACTCACAAGTTTTATTTGATTGTTTTTACTGTATGTGTTTCTCCACCTAGTCAATCAAAAGTCTCCCAACAAGGACAGGGATCTTTCCTAACAAGCTAACAGGAGCGTTGTGTGTTCTTTCTGTTCGAAATTAGCCCAGTGACTCGGCAGCCCTGCGTCTCAGACCCTTCCCATTGATACAGCAGGCATGGAGAACAGACATTGTCCATTGGAAGCTATAAAATAGAATACAGTTGCTGTACACGAAAATCTAATAGGCAATTTACATTTACATTTCCTCTGTTTCTGTTACGGGCAGATTTAAAAGAGCAAGAGGGCTTCTTTTTAAAACTCTGCGTGGCACCCCTCCTCACCCTCCCCAACACCCTGTCTCCCACAAGAGCTTTCATCCTCACCTTTAAGAGCAGCCAATCAGCCGAGGGCTTGGCACGGCACTATGGCGATGGCACTGAGGAAACCTGACGCCCCAAACAAAGGGTCTTCATTAAAACATCTCCAGCAGAACACCGACAGACAGAGAGAGAGAGAGAGTGAGAGAGAGAGAGAGAGAGAGAGACAGAGCGAGAGACAGAGAGACAGAGAGAGAGAGAGAGAGAGAGAGAGAGAGAGAGAGAGAGAGAGAGAGAGAGAGCGAGAGAGAGCGAGAGAGAGAATGACAAAATTAGCCTATCTCTGCAACATGTACCCAGATCAAACGGCAGGTACACAGCAAAGAGAGGAGCCTCATTCAAACCTGAGGACTCTGGCAGAGACTTTGAAAGCACGCTGCTGCAGTGCCCCGACATTCAACGGCGGCCATTTTGAGTCAAGCCACTAATGAAGATGTGAGGTGGAATGGACTGATGACTGTTGGCTCTGAACACAGGGGGAGAGGAGAGCCTGCCTACCTGCCCGGCTGGCTGCCCAGAGAGAGGTGTCCAGATAGGGCCTTTGATTGTGTCTGAGCCACAGCCCAATCAAAGGACAAAAAAGCCCTTTTTGCTCTCTCATTTGAATATCACCATTATTGATAATAGCCTAACTTTCCCTATCATATTATAACACTAGGGTAGTGTGTATGGAGCCAGTATTCTGTATTATAACACTAGGGTAGTGTATGGAGCCAGTATACTGTATTATAACACTAGGGTAGTGTATGGAGCTAGTATACTCTATTATAACACTAGGGTAGTGTGTATGGAGCTAATATACTGTATTATAACACTAGGGTAGAGTGTATGGAGCTAATATACTGTATTATAACACTAGGGTAGTGTGTATTGAGCCAGTATACTCTATTATAACTCTAGTGTAGAGTGTATGGAGCCAGTATACTGTATTATAACACTAGGGAAGTGTGTATGTAGCTAATATACTGTATTATAACACTAGGGTAGTGTATGGAGCCAGTATACTGTATTATAACACTAGGGTAGTGTGTATGGAGCAAGTATACTGTATTATAACACTAGGGTAGTGTGTATGGAGCCAGCATACTGTATTATAACACTAGGGTAGTGTGTATGGAGCCAGTATACTCTATTATAACACTAGGGTAGTGTGTATGGAGCCCGTATACTGTATTATAACTGTAGGGTAGTGTGTATGGAGCCAGTATACTGTATTATAACACTAGGGTAGTGTATGGAGCTAATATACTGTATTATAACACTAGGGTAGTGTGTATGGAGCCAGTATACTGTATTATAACACTAGGGTAGTGTATGGAGCTAATATACTGTATTATAACACTAGGGTAGTGTGTATGGAGCCCGTATACTGTATTATAACTGAAGGGTAGTGTGTATGGAGCCAGTATACTGTATTATAACAATAGGGTAGTGTATGGAGCTAATATACTGTATTATAACACTAGGGTAGTGTATGGAGCCAGTATACTGTATTATAACACTAGGGTAGTGTATGGAGCTAGTATACTGTATTATAACTCTAGGGTAGAGTGTATGGAGCTAATATACTGTATTATAACACTAGGGTAGTGTGTATGGAGCTAATATACTGTATTATAACACTAGGGTAGAGTGTATGGAGCTAATATACTGTATTATAACACTAGGGTAGTGTGTATGGAGCCAGTATACTCTATTATAACTCTAGTGTAGAGTGTATGGAGCCAGTATACTGTATTATAACACTAGGGAAGTGTGTATGTAGCTAATATACTGTATTATAACACTAGGGTAGTGTATGGAGCCAGTATACTCTATTATAACACTAGGGTAGTGTGTATGGAGCCAGTATACTGTATTATATCTGTAGGGTAGTGTGTATGGAGCCAGTATACTGTATTATAACACTAGGGTAGTGTATGGAGCTAATATACTGTATTATAACACTAGGGTAGTGTGTATGGAGCCAGTATACTGTATTATAACACTAGGGTAGTGTGTATGGAGCTAATATACTGTATTATAACACTAGGGTAGTGTATGGAGCCAGTATACTGTATTATAACACTAGGGTAGTGTATGGAGCCAGTATACCATATTATAACACTAGGGTAGTGTGTATGGAGCCCGTATACTGTATTATAACACTAGGGTAGTGTGTATGGAGCCAGTATACTGTATTATAACACTAGGGTAGTGTGTATGGAGCTAATATACTGTATTATAACACTAGGGTAGTGTGTATGGAGCCAGTATACTGTATTATAACACTAGGGTAGTGTATGGAGCTAATATACTGTATTATAACACTAGGGTAGTGTATGGAGCTAATATACTGTATTATAACACTAGGGTAGTGTATGGAGCGAGTATACTCTATTATAACACTAGGGTAGTGTGTATGGAGCCCGTATACTGTATTATAACTGTAGGGTAGTGTGTATGGAGCCAGTATACTGTATTATAACACTAGGGTAGTGTATGGAGCTAATATACTGTATTATAACACTAGGGTAGTGTGTATGGAGCCAGTATACTGTATTATAACACTAGGGTAGTGTGTATGGAGCTAATATACTGTATTATAACACTAGGGTAGTGTATGGAGCCAGTATACTGTATTATAACACTAGGGTAGTGTATGGAGCCAGTATACCATATTATAACACTAGGGTAGTGTGTATGGAGCCCGTATACTGTATTATAACACTAGGGTAGTGTGCATGGAGCCAGTATACTGTATTATAACACTAGGGTAGTGTGTATGGAGCTAATATACTGTATTATAACACTAGGGTAGTGTGTATGGAGCCAGTATACTGTATTATAACACTAGGGTAGTGTATGGAGCTAATATACTGTATTATAACACTAGGGTAGTGTATGGAGCTAATATACTGTATTATAACACTAGGGTAGTGTATGGAGCGAGTATACTCTATTATAACACTAGGGTAGTGTGTATGGAGCCCGTATACTGTATTATAACTGTAGGGTAGTGTGTATGGAGCCAGTATACTGTATTATAACACTAGGGTAGTGTGTATGGAGCCAGTATACTGTATTATAACACTAGGGTAGTGTGTATGGCACCAGTACACTGTATTATAACTCTAGGGTAGTGTATGGAGCTAATATACTGTATTATAACACTAGGGTAGTGTATGGAGCGAGAGCGCAGGATAGAGATGTGGACTGTCATAATAATGACAGAAGAGGTGTACAAACACTCTTGACCACCAACTGAATATCAATGGAAATGACTAAATGTTGTTCACCTGTATGGCTGTACACTAGAGGCACCATTAATACATCAGCAGCATATGGAACCACTGTCACTGTGGAAATGTATTGCACTTGGGTATCTACACTGAACAAAAATATAAACGCAACATGCAACCATTTCAAAGATTTTACTGAACTACAGTTGATATCTGGAAATCAATCAATTGAAATATATGAATCTATGGATTTCACATGACTGGGAAAGGGTAGGGGCGTGGATTAGAAAACCACTCAGTATTTGGTTTGACCACCATTTGCCTCATGCATTGCGACACATCTCCTTCGCATTGAGTTGATTAGGCTATTGATTGTGGCCTGTGGAATGTTGTCACACTCCTCTTCAATGGCTGTGTGAAGTTGCTGGATATTGGCGGGAACTGGAACACGCTGTCATACACATCGATCCAAAGCATACCAAACATGCTCAATGGGCAACATGTTTGGTAAGTATGCAGTCCATGGAAGAACTGGGACATTTTCAGCTTCCAGGAATTGTGTACAGATCCTTGTGACATGGGGCCGTGCATTGCTGAAACATGAGGTGATGGCGGTGGATGAATGGCATGACAATGGGCCTCAGGATCTCGTCACGGTATGTCTGTGCATTCAAATTGCCATTGATAAAATGCAACTGTGTTCATTGTCCGTAGCTTATGCCTGCCCATACCATAACCCCACCGCCACCATGGGGCACTCTGTTCACAACATTGACATCAGCAAACCGCTCGCTCACTTGACTCCATACACGCTGTCTGCCATCTACCTGGTACAGTGGCCATTGAAGGTGAGCAGTTGCCCACTGAAGTCGGTTACAATGCCGAACTGCAGTCAGGTCAAGACGCTGGTGAGGATGACGAGCACGCAGATGAGCTTCCCTGAGACGGTTTTGGACAGTTTGTGCGGAAATTCCTTGGTTGTGCAAATATACAGTTTAATCTGCTGTCCGGGTGGCTTGTCTCAGACGATCCCGCAGGTGAAGAAGCCGGATGTGGAGGTCCTTGGCTGGTGTGGATACAAGTGGTTTGCGGTTGAATTGAATGTAATTTATTTTGGGTAACAGACATATACAACAGAATATACAATGTGGACCCAGAGGAAATCAGTTGAAAGTATTAATTAAAACGCTTGTTTCCAAAGTGGTCCTCGGTGGTAAAAACAATAACACATATAATGATTAAAAGGCAAGACAAAATGACAAACAACCATAAATACATTCCTTTATATTGACATCCTAAAAAGTGGCACTATTCAATGCACTTTTCCCTAACCTTAAAAATCAACCATATTAATTTCACATCAAAAACAATCTATTCATTGCACAGCATACCTATCGTTCAAATAAATACACATGGCCAGCAGTAGGTGGCACAAGGGGCAGTGGAGTGGTTTCTCTTACTTAGACAAACTTGTCCAAACGATGCTATTCCATAGACAAATGCCTGTAAAGAAAAACGTGCTCCTCGCAATACTGTTTACTCTTGGGATTTTACAAGACATAACACTAGCTTTGGTATTGTAACTGTGTTGGTTATAGACCATATCAATGTGGTTTTTCATGTAACCTGGAGCACAATCATTTAAGATGTCAAACATATGATTAAGTTTAAGTTGGTCCACTCTGGACTCCAAAGGCAACAAGCCAACCTCCCGGAACTCCTGTACCCCTATATGGGTCCTATGGGGACATTCAGCATATACAGTTGAAGTTGGAAGTTTACATACACTTAGGATGGAGACAATAAAACTTGTTTTTCAACCACTCCACAAATTTCTTGTTAACAAACTATAGTTTTGGCAAGTCGGTTAGGACATCTACTTTGTGCATGACAGAAGTACTTTTTCCAACAATTGTTTACAGACATATTATTTCACTTAAAATTCACTGCATCACAATTCCAGTGGGTCAGAAGTTTAAATACACTAAGTTGACTGTGCCTTTAAACAGCTTGGAAAATTCCAGAAAATGATGTCATGGCTTTAGAAGCTTCTGATAGGCTAATTGACATCATTCGAGTCAATTGGAGGTGTACCTGTGGATGTATTTCAAGGCCTACCTTCAAACTCAGTGACTCTTTGCTTGACATCATGGGAAAATCCAAAGAAATCAGGCAAGACCTCAGAAGAAAGTCTGGTTCATCCTTGGGAGCAATTTCCAAATGCCTGAAGGTACCATGTTCATCTGTACAACCAATAGTACGCAAGTATAAACACCATGGGACCACGCAGCCATCATACCGCTCAGGAAGGAGACGTGTTCTGTCTCCTAGAGATGAACGTACTTTGGTGTGAAAAGTGCAAATCAATCCAAGAACAACACCAAATGACCTTGTGAAGAAGCTGGAGGAAACCAGTACAGAAGTATCTATATCCACAGTAAAACAAGTCCTATATCGACATAACCTTGAAAGGCCGCTCAGCAAGGAAGAAGCCACTGCTCCAAAACCACCATAAAAAAGCCAGACTAAGGTTTGCAACTGCACATGGGGACAAAGATTGTACTTTTTAGAGAAATGTCCTCTGGTCTGATGAAACAAAAATATAACTGTTTGGCCATAATGACCATCGTTATGTTTGGAGGAAAAAGGGGGGTCCTTGCAAGACAAAGAACACCATCCCAACTCTGAAGCACGGGGGTGGCAGCATCATGCTGTGGGGGTGCTTTGCTGCAGGAGGGACTGGTGCACTTCACAAAATAGATGGCATCATGAGGAAGGAAAATCATATGGATATATTGAAGCAAAATCTCAAGACATCAGTCAGGAAGTTAAAGCTTGGTTACAAATGGGTCTTCCAAATGGACACTGACCCCAAGCATACTTCCAAAGTTGTGGCAAAATGGCTTAAGGACAACAAAGGCAAGGTATTGGAATGGCCATCACAAAGCCCTGACCTCAATCCTATAGAACATTTGTGGGCAGAACTGAAAAAGCGTTTTTGAGCAAGGAGGCCTACAAACCTGACTCTGTTACACCAGCTCTGTCAGGAGGAATGGGCCAAAATTCACCCAACTTATTGTGGGAAGCTTGTGGAAGGCTACCCGAAACGTTTGACCCAAGTTAAACAATTTAAAGGCAATGCTACCAAATAATAATTGAGTGTATGTACATTTCTGACCCACTGGGAATGTGATGAAAGAAATAAAAGCTGAAAGAAATAATTCTCTCTACTATTATTCTGACATTTCACATTCTTAAAATAAAGTGGTTATCCTAACTGACCTAAGACAGGGAATTTTTACTAGGATTAAATGTCAGGAATTGTGAAAAACTGCGTTTAAATGTATTTGGCTAAGGTGTATGTAAACTTCCGACTTCAACTGTACCTGATAACATTATTTTGCATGACCTGCATTCTCTTTTTCAGCTTTTTTGATAGCCCACTATACCAAACAGAGAAGGCATAATCAAAATGACACTGAATCAAGGTTGTGAGGCTGGTTGGACATACTACCAAATTCTCTAAAACAACTTTGGAGATGGCTTATGGTAGAGAAATGAACATTAAATTATCTGGCAACAGCTCTGGTGGACATTCCTGCAGTCATCATGTCAGTACATTCCCTCAAAACTTGACATCTGTGGCATTGTGTTGTGTGACAAAACTGCCCATTTTAGAGTTGCCTTTTATTGTCCTCAGCTTAAGGTGCACCTGTGTAATGATCATGCTGTTTAATCAGCTTCTTGATATGCCACACCTGTCAGGTGGGTGGATTATGTTGGCAAAGGAGAAATGTAAACACATTTGTGCACAACATTTGAGAGAAATAAGCTTTTTGTGCGTATAGAACATTTCTGGGATCTTTTTTTTCAGCTCTTGAAACATGGGACCAACACTTGAATTTTTGTACAGTATATATTCTACTAAATACCTTTTGTTAATAGGTGAGTGAATTGCTGTTGAGTCCGTAGCCTTTCTGTATGATATATGCCATAATGAATCACTTTGGTCATGGTAACACAGAGGCAGGGGGGAGCGCCTGCATCCAGACTCAGTGAGAGAATCACGCTGGTTCTTACCCAGGAGGAGGACATGAGAGGAGATGATCCCACTCCTAATGTTTCCTAATGTTGTCTCTCTCCCTCCCTGTTCTCTCTCTGTTCTGGGATGGTCTGCCAAGGTGCTGCTCTTCTGCGTCCCAAATGGCACCCTATTCCCTACATAGTGTACCATGTTAAAGGTAGTGCACTATACAGGGAATAGGTTGCCATTTGGGACACGGACAGAGAGTAAACGCTGAGTGAGGGTTAGATCCTTCCGTATGTTGGGGCCTGTTTCACTAAACTCTGGCCCAGGTGTCAAAATAAATCAATATGTTCAAAATGAGAACATCGACGCAACATGTAGGCAGGTGTTACACCATCTCCATGTCATCACAAAGAAACATACACGTCACCATATTGTCAAGGATTCTATTTTGTTTCACATCATATCTGCTCAATATTACCTAGGCTAATTTGATGTGCCATTTGGGACGCACCCCCAGAGTCACTCCATGGAAGGGGTTGACTAAATCCTCATTGCCGAGATAAACAGAGAAGCCTTCATGACAGAGGATAAGTGTGTGAAGTTAATGCAGCAGGAACGCACTGTTATAACCTAAAGGATTAATGTGTACCTAAGTGGACCTGGGAGGGGAAGATGGGAAAAGCTATAACGCCTCCATAAAACTCTACTTTACTGTATATAGAATTATACACCTAAAGTGCATCATACATGGTGGGTAATTCACCTATTGATAGGTTGCACCTCCGTCACTTAGTCGCGTCATGCCATTATTAATGAACGTTCTCAAGCCGCTCTCTACCGGCAGCGCCACAGTGGTGCCCTAAAGTGGTGATAAAGCCAGTCATTCTGGACGGAGGCTAACTACTGTTTAGTCTAAATTACACTATAGTGTCTGGAAATACGATGACATTGCTAAAGTAGTCAAATATTTAGTAGGGAACACCGTTGTCAGCATTATCATGTCGTCAAATTGACCTTAAACAGATGGCAATGTTGTCATTAGCTAGTAAAGTTTGTCAAAAGTGGCTAGCAATGATAACGTTAGCTAGCCAAAATCTGTTGGCCTCCCCTCAATCTTAGCTAGCTAGCTAACGTTATAAATACTGCATCTAAAGTCCATCTAGCAACATCAAAATGATGATAAAAGGTTTTCCTACTAATTATTTGCCTCCTTTTGAATGTCACTGTAATGCACTTTTGATTAAATCAGCGCTCATTGACAATGCATTTAGTAGAATGCTTAGTTGGGCATCAGTCCAACACGAACGTTCAAAACAATATTGTGACGAAACATGCAACCCATGAAGAGGAGTAATAAAGCACAAAATATGGACTGCATACAGTTGAAGTCGAAAGTTTACATACACCTTAGCCAAATACATTTAAACTCAGTTTTTCCACAATTCCTGACATTTAATCCTAGTAACCTAATCTTAGGTCAGTTAGGATCACCACTTTATTTTAAGAATGTGAAATGTCAGAATAATAGTAGAGAGAATTATTTCTTTCAGCTTTTATTTCTTTCATCACATTCCCAGTGGGTTAGAAGTTTACATACGCTCAATTAGTATTTGGTAGCATTGCCTTTAAATTGTTTAACTTGGGTCAAACGTTTCGGGTAGCCTTCCACAAGCTTCCCACAATAAGTTGGTGAATTTTGGCCCATTCCTCCTGACAGAGCTGGTGTAACTGAGTCAGGTTTGTAGGCCTCCTTGCTCGCACACGCTTTTTCAGTTCCGCCCACATATTTTCTATATGTTTGAGGTCAGGGCTTTGTGATGGCCACTCCAATACCTTGACTTTGTTGTCTTTAAGCCATTTTGCCAAAACTTTGGAAGTATGCTTGGGGTCATTCTCCATTTAGAAGACACATTTGCGACCAAGCTTTAACTTCCTGAATGATGTCTTGAGATGTTGCTTCAATATATCCACATAATTTTCCTTCCTCATGATGCCATCTATTTTGTGAAGTGCACCAGTCCCTCCTGCAGCAAAGCACCCCCACAGCATGATGCTGCCACCCCCGTGCTTCACGGTTGGGATGGTGTTCTTCGGTTTGCATGTGCCGCCTTTTTCCTCCAAACATAACGATGGTCATTATGGCCAAACAGTTCTATTTTTGTTTCATCAGACCAGAGGACATTTCTCCAAAAAGTATGATCTTTGTCCCCATGTGTAGTTGCAAAACCGTAGTCTGGCTTTTTTATGGCGGTTTTGGAGCAGTGGCTTCTTCCTTACTGATCGGCCTTTCAGGTTATGTCGATATAGGACTCGTTTTACTGTGGATATAGATACTTTTGTACCTGTTTCCTCCAGCATCTTCACAAGGTCCTTTGCTGTTGTTCTGGGATTGATTTGCACTTTTCGCGCCAAAGTACGTTAATCTCTAGGATACAGAATGCGTCGCCTTCCTGAGCGGTATGACGGCTACGTGGTCCCATGGTGTTTATACTTGCGTACTATTGTTTGTACAGATGAACGTGGTACCTTCAGGCGTTTGGAAATTGCTCCCAAGGATGAACCAGACTTGTGGAGGTCTACAATTTTTTTCTGAGGTCTTGGCTGATTTCCTTGGATTTTCCCATGATGTCAAGCAAAGAGGCACTGAGTTTGAAAGTAGGCCTAGAAATACATCCACAGGTACACCTCCAATTGACTCAAATGAGGTCAATTAGCCTATCAGAAGCTTCTAAAGCCATGACATAATTTTCTGGAATTTTCCAAGCTGTTTAAAGGCACAGTCAACTTAGTGTATGTAAACTTCTGACCCACTGGAATTGTGATACAGTGAATTATAAGTGAAATAATCTGTCTGTAAACAATTGTTGGACAAATTACTTGTGTCATGCACAAAGTAGATGTCCTAACCGACTTGCCAAAACTATATTTTGTTAACAAGAAATTTGTGGAGTGGTTGAAAAACGAGTTTTAATGACTCCAACCTAAGTGTATGTAAACCTCAGACTTCAACTGTATATCCTACATAACTATATACTTCAATGGGATAAATTAAATACGATTGCATGATTTACAAATTACACCTATAAATTATTGGAATATTTTATTAGTCAAATATTGCATGGCCCATGCCTGCAGAGCATTGTACTGTGGTGGTTGTCAGTGCAGGCGACGTAGAGTAATGAATGTCTGACGACTTGCGAACGGGCTCCACCACTGAGAGACACTATTCATGTATCATCGTGCTCTTAATAAAGGGGGAGGGCGCCGTTTGAACGTAAGGAAAGTTATGGAAAATATCTCTCACCCAAGGACACAGCACCAGATGTCCTAAGACTTATGGGGGCAATCATAGGTGGCCAAGGCTCTGGTGTGGGCCTTATTAAGTTAGGCTGCAATCCAGCATCTTCAAATTATTAAACTGTCAAGAGTTGCAATGATTAAAACCAAAGAAAGGTCAGTGTCAGACCTTCACCATTGTGCGACCCTGATATTTGCTTTTAGGCTCCCAGACCTAATGAAGATGTAGTTGGGATTGAATGAAATTTGTATTTTGAGATGGGCCTTTTTCCCCCTCTTGTAAAATTATCCAATACTTTCTATTTTCATCTTTCTCTTCAAATATTACTTTCTGCCTTTTTCCTTCTCTCTTCTTCTTTTTCATCCTCGCAGAATTCTTAGAAATGAATTTAATCTGAGGTACAGGAAAAGGAGGAGTGAGGGAATCAGACTCATTGGGAGGGAGTGGAATGCTGGGCTATGCTAGTCTCCATTCAGCTGGTTTTGCATATCATCACGCATGGAGATCAAAGGGAGCAGGTTAATAGGAATGGGCTAGGAGGATAATTATGGGGAGAGAATGGATGGGGGAACAGTGGGCCGGGGTGCGGTGCCCTCCTAACATGCTCTCATTCTGCTGACAGCTGGATTCCGGCGTCTGCCCACCGAGATGTAAAAAAGGAAAGAAGTAAAAAAATCTGGAGTTGAATTTATTGAGAGCTGTCAGCGGCATCCCACAGATTTATTCTCCTGTCACTGCTGATGATGTCATTGTGAGGGGTGCTGGATTGGGCGGCTGAGGAGAGAGTCCGGCGGGCAGGGTTCAGGGATTCAGAATCAATCTCAGCAGAGCAAGGAGTGACGGTGACAGAGACGCCACTACTCACACTATTTCAATTTCAGTCCATGGTGAGAGATGTGGCGTGTCACCTGTGTGTCATCAATCTCTCCTCCCTGTCTGGATGTCTCTTTTTACCTGGATCCAACATTGTGACACTTGCTCACAGGACAGGTGGAGAGGAGAGAGATGTGACCATGCCCCCGGCCCTGGCATTACTTTAGAGCCCAGCTACTAACATGCCTGTGACACTCCATGAAATCAGTGTCATTAGCGCTAGACAGCAATGAGGCATGAAATGTTGGAGAGTTGGGGGGGGTTCATCTGTCTGAGTTCAAAGCATGCCATTGACTTCATAGAGTGGGTTCTCAGCTCAGGACAATCCAAAAGCTGCAAATTGTAAATGACACATATGCTAAACCTGAGGTCATTCAGAGTTCTGACCGAAAATTAGTTTGGGTCCGTCTGTGGTAGTCAACCCTACATTCCAAACCTGCCATTGTTATTCAGTCAAACATGTTTCAATGTGCACAGCATTGATATTGAGATGTTATTGTAAGGACTAAGGAGTGTGAGTGCACTTGAGTAATACTACACCTGTATAAACAAAGATAGCATGTTCTAACAATGAACCTGTCACCCTCTCCTGGTTCCACACTCTCTACTGGTTCCACACCTCACAACACCCTCTCCTGGTTCCACACCTCACAAAACCCTCTCCTGGTTCCACACCTCACAACCTCTCCTGGTTCCACACCTCACACCCTCTCCTGGTTCCACACCTCACAACCTCTCCTGGTTCCACACCTCACAACACCCTCTCCTGGTTCCACACCTCACAACCTCTCCTGGTTCCACACCTCACAACCTCTCCTGGTTCCACACCTCACACCCTCTCCTGGTTCCACACCTCACAACCTCTACTGGTTCCACACCTCACAACCTCTACAGGTTCCACACCTCACAACCTCTCATGGTTCCACACCTCAAAATCTCTCCTGGTTCCACACCTCACAACCTCTCTTGGTTCCACACCTCACAACCTCTCCTGGTTCCACACCTCACAACCTCTCCTGGTTCCACACCTCACAACCTCTCATGGTTCCACACCTCACAACCTCTCCTGGTTCCACACCTCACACCCTCTCCTGGTTCCACACCTCACAACCTCTACTGGTTCCACACCTCACAACCTCTACTGGTTCCACACCTCACAACCTCTCATGGTTCCACACCTCAAAACCTCTCCTGGTTCCACACCTCACAACCTCTCCTGGTTCCACACCTCACACCCTCTCCTGGTTCCACACCTCACAACCTCTCCTGGTTCCACACCTCACAACCTCTCCTGCTGGACAAACGTACTCGAAGGGGATTTCATCTGAGAGAGTCTATGCTTTCTTTGTTTTATTTATTTTGGTTTCCCAATAAGGTTGCAGTAAAGGGTATGTCTGATGATATTTCTTCGTGACTGTCTTTTGTCTTCAAACCATACTAAAAAGTATGTGGTTCACTGTTGTATGGTTCACTGTTGTATGGTTCACTGTTGTATGGTTCACTGTTGTTGTACATCTCAACTACGTCATTTCAGGAACCACAAAGAAGGTTGAACAGCACAAAGGTGCCCCAAGAGCACGAAGTTCTACAATCAGGTTTCCCTACAGATGCCTTAGCCATGGCCATAATTACCTCAATGACAGAGCAGGCTCTGGATCAGCTCCTGGGAAAAACACTGGGATCCATTCCCGTCATGACTCGTGGCACAGTCTGTTTTTAATGTGCCCCCTGTTCATGTGGGGATCCTAGCGGTTTAGTCCCATGAATATCACTCGCCATCTGTCCTCTGTAGCACAGAGACCAGGGCATGACTGTCTCTGTCTGGGAGGGACTGACTGCATTACAGAACCTCCCTGCCTCTCCTCCCTCCTCCTCCTCCCTGGCTGTCTTCCTCCATGGATTCCATGGCCTAAATAGAGCTTTTATACCTGCAGGCCTCCTCTTCCTCTCTGATCATCCCGCACTCAGATCCCATTAGAACATAGAGTGGAGATGAACAGGGGAATCAGACTAGCAAAGAATCTCAATTTCAGAAACGAGAACTAAAGGGTGAAATCACAGTACACAAAGCTAACACCCACATCAAATCCGGACTATGCATACTGGGCAGGTAAACATAAGAACCAGAGGTCGAGACAGTGAGAGGAGCCTCCTCTTAGGGACAGATTATCTAGTTTGCTCTTGCTTAGAGCATAATGTTGACTGCGCTGAGATTGCACTCATTCAAGTGTTGGAATGGTATATAGGTCTCTCTCAGCCCCGTAGCGATCCCAACAGGAGCAATAAGTGAATACCAATGCATGACAGTAAACCTCTTTAGCTATTCGCTAACAACATTCCTGGCTAGCATTGTATTCCCCTGCAAAGTCTTTAGTGTCACAGCGCTCAGTTCTTCAAGAAATCTGTCTACCTTGTGATCAGTTACACGCTCATTATGCGTTATCCATCAACATTTTTGAAAGCTTGAACACTGTTTTTTTCCTGATAGTTCCCAGGATACTCTCGACTGCAGTTGAAAGCTCCAGATACCTGAAACAAATTGCCTTAAGTAATCGGAACCTCTGCTAGTTGGGAGGCATAAGAGAGAGACAGATCACTTCAAACATTAAAGCACAACACTCTTGTGTTTTGGGCTTTTTAAATGGTCCACTTGGAAAAAAATATATAAAAAAATAAGAAGGAACTTTGTAGTCTGTGTGCAGTCGGCGGTTTGTGCTTTGGGCAAAACGCTGCGTTCTACCACATTTTCCCCCAGTATTAAAGCTCCTCGACACAGCGGTACTGAGATTGACTTTCACAGCGTGTTTGAGTGAATGTAATTTTTAAAGATGTTACCAACATGGTTTGTCATTACAGTAGAATAACAGATTATAATTTAACGAAATAAGCATTGTGGAGGTGTTCAGTGCCTAGCCTGCTGTGACATACCAAGTATTTATGTCAACTTAATTCACTGCTTGAATAGCTTACATTGTCATGTACAAGAACAATTGGAGAAAAACAACAAGCATGCTATGAACTAGGAGGTGATGTATGATAGAGAGAGAAATAAAAGTTTCGGTACGAGCGTGGGAAAAAAAGAAATTTGCACAAAAGAGGCCTTCAATGGGATAAAACCCTTTTGAAACCTCAGGCAAAGAAAAACACTCAACTAGACTCACAAACAGACCACCATCTCACAAACATACTGAGGTAGACTATTCTCTCTCTCTGTCTTCTCAATCTCCATCCTATTTTCCCTCTCTGCCTACTCCTATAACCTGTGCCATCAAAGACTGTGATGCATAGGAAACCCAGCTAGTATAAGAAGGCCCAGGGCTCCTGAAAAAACTCCCAGCCACTTACAAAGACCCAGAGCAGAGGGAGACATCTTCATCAGAGAGGACTACAGTACTGTACCACCATCTTAGTTCCAACACCAACTGGTGAGCAGCACAGAACCCAGTCAGAACACAGTCAGAACACAGTCAAAACCAAGTCAGAACCCAGTCAGAACCCAGTCAAAACCAAGTCAGAACCCAGTCAGAACCCAGTCAGAACCCAGTCAAAACCAAGTCAGAATCCAGTCAAACACAAGTCAGAACAAACCAAACAAGCTCAGCAGAACCTGGACAAGATCTCTGGGCATTCTAGGTTCCTTTGATCAATTCAGCAATGAGGAACAACTTTATTTAACCATTGAGAATGCATTCTTTTCTATAATAACAACCAATCACTTCCTGTTATAAGGAGGAGAGAAGTCCTGTAGTATGCCTGCTCAGGAATTTCACTTCATGGAATCACCTCAAGTTTTACACAATTAAATATCAAAACCTTGAAAATATGTACAAAATCAAGTTCTAAGGTTATTTCATACAGTGAGGGAAAAAAGTATTTGATCCTCTGCTGATTTTGTACGTTTGCCCACTGACAAAGAAATGATCAGTCTATAATTTTAATTGTAGGTTTATTTGAACAGTGAGAGTCAAAATAACAACAAAAAAATCCAGAAAAACGCATGTCAAAAATGTTATAAATTGATTTGCAATTTAATGAGGGAAATAAGTATTTGACTCCCTCTCAATCAGAAAGGGTTCTGGCTCCCAGGTGTCTTTTATACAGGTAACGAGCTGAGATTAGGAGCACACTCTTAAAGAGAGTGCTCCTAATCTCAGCTTGTTACCTGTATAAAAGACACCTGTCCACAGAAACAATCAATAAATCAGATTCCAAACTCTTCACCATGGCCAAGACCAAAGAGCTCTCCAAGGATGTCCGGGACAAGATTGTAGACCTACACAAGGCTGGAATGGGCTACAAGACCATCGCCAAGCAGCTTGGTGAGAAGGTGACAGTTGGTGCGATTATTCGCAAATGGAAGAAACACAAAATAACTGTCAATCTCCCTTGGCCTGGGGCTCCATGCAAGATCTCACCTCGTGGAGTTGCAATGATCATGAGAACGGTGAGGAATCTGCCGAAAACTACACGAGAGGATCCTGTCAATGATCTCAAGGCAGCTGGGACCATAGTCACCAAGAAAACAATTGGTAACACACTACGCCGTGAAGGACTGAAATCCTGCAGCACCCGCAAGGTCCCCCTGCTCAAAAAAGCACATATACAGGGCCTTCTGTAGTTTGCCAATGAACATCTGAATGATTCAGAGGAGAACTGGGTGAAAGTGTTGTGGTCAGATGAGACCAAAATCGAGCTCTTTGGCATCAACTCAACTCGCCGTGTTTGGAGGAGGAGGAATGCTGCCTATGACCCCAAGAACACCATCCCCACCGTCAAACATGGAGGTGGAAACATTATGCTTTGGGGGTGTTTTTCTGGTAAGGAGACAGGACAACTTCACCGCATCAAAGGGACGATGGACGGGGCCATGTACCGTCAAATATTGGGTGAGAACCTCCTTCCCTCAGCCAGGGCATTGAAAATGGGTCGTGGATGGGTATTCCAGCATGACAATGACCCAAAACACACGGCCAAGGCAACAAAGGAGTGGCTCAAGAAGAAGCACATTAAGGTCCTGGAGTGGCCTAGCCAGTCTCCAGACCTTAATCCCATAGAAAATCTGTGGAGGGAGCTGAAGGTTCGAGTTGCCAAACGTCAGCCTCGAAATCTTAATGACTTGGAGAAGATCTGCAAAGAGGAGTGGGACATAATCCCTCCTGAGATGTGTGCAAACCTGGTGGCCAACTACAAGAAACGTCTGACCTCTGTGATTGCCAACAAGGGTTTTGCCACCAAGTACTAAGTCATGTTTTGCAGTGGGGTCAAATACTTATTTCCCTCATTAAAATGCTAATCAATTCATAATATTTTTGAAATGCGTTTTTCTGGATTTTTTTGTTGTTATTCTGTCTCTCACTGTTCAAATAAACCTACCATTAAAATTATAGACTGATCATTTCTTTGTCAGTGGGCAAACATACAAAATCAGCAGGGGATCAAATACTTTTTTCCTTCACTGTATGTTCAGGGACAATGCAGCAGGGCAAAGAAGACAGAACATATTCCTTGAAAACCTTCAGTTGAAGAAATATATATAAATAAATAAACAACATCAGCAGAGTTCATTGCGAGTTTAGTCGAGTAAGGCCAGCAGTAAGACAGGACGAGAAGAAATAAAATACAAATAAAATGTCTCCCTCCCTCCCTCTCTTGTCTGAAACGCCTTGCTCATAGGTGTTGCTAAAATGATTAGCTGCAGGTAATCAACCCCTGGCCAAATCAGCTTTGAACTGGTCAGGGCTGAGTTATCACATGACTGCCAGCCCCTGGCCGGCCTGCGCTTTGTGTTGGCAGCTGAGACCTGCATTACTGTTTGCATAATTCCCCAGATGGGTGCGATGAGTTCACAGCAGATTTAGCAGGAACCAAATTGTGGGGATTGCTGACACATAATCGTTTTAGAGGGGTGAGGGAGAGGGGCTTGACACGAATTCTGCAGTTCCTTGCTCACACATACACAAAGACACACAAAGACACACAAACACACACCCATATGCACAAAGGTGAGGGAGACAGATCGAGGTCAAACTCAGAGGCAGTGAAGGCTGTAGTTTCTGACTGTTGGCTCGTCCCGGGTTCATCACTGTTGCCTTGTCCCGGGTTCATCACTGTTGCCTCGTCCCGGGTTCATCACTGTTGCCTCGTCCCGGGTTCATCACTGTTGCCTCGTCCTGGTTCATCACTGTTGCCTCGTCCCGGGTTCATCACTGTTGCCTCGTCCCGGTTCATCACTGTTGCCTCGTCCCGGGTTTATCACTGTTGCCTCGTCCTGGGTTCATCACTGTTGCCTCGTCCCGGGTTCATCACTGTTGCCTCGTCCCGGGTTCATCACTGTTGCCTCGTCCCGGTTTCATCACTGTTGCTTCGTCCTGGTTCATCACTTGAAACAGGCTGAAACAGCAGAAGAGGGATCCGCCGGTGTACATCCCAATTAGGATGAGTGCTACACTGCACTGAGACCCGTACTCTGGGAGAATAGCCTGCCTATCAGAGCTGAATACTGCTCTAACAGCCCGGCTCAGGATGGGCTGATGAGGAGCTGGGGGGAACTGGGGGGAATATACCCTGTCATTCTACAGTAGGCTTTAATGTGGAATAACAAGACAGAAAGTTACATTAAAAAAATTTGGAAATATGAAAGCATAATCTGTAAAGGTATATTCGATTTCCTCGTTCGATCTGATCCGTGATTGGACCTAATCAGTCTGTAATGCTCTGTGTCACCTCCAGCAGGAAGTAAGTGGGTCTAGATTTGGCACATTGTCACAATAAATGGCTGGTAGACTGGACATTATACATACTGGCAGTCTGTGAGGCCTGGGGGAGGTGTAGAGATAAGGAAGACCCTCACAGTGTTTAAACACCATTTACATATCACACCCCCAGCATCAGCCTTCCCCATACACACACACACATGAACCTGACAATCACCGTGCCACTACCAATCTGCACTGTTTTGAGGTCACTGCAGAGTGACAGCTGTCACTGTGTCCCCATTACCTCCACGCATGAGGGAATTAAAGACAAACAAACCTGTGTGTGTCCGTGTGTGTGTGTATGTGTGTCCGTGTGTGTGTGTTTGGGGAAGTGCGAGAGGGGGTAGGAACCATTCCTTCTTGTCTGAAAGGGTGGTGAGGGAGAAAGTGCTGCTTTTCCATTTCCTCTCATGTCTCTCTTGCTAGCATGGGCCTTGCTGTCAAACTACACTCCTACGTAGTCCATAATACACCATTTATCTCAGTGTTATAAAAACCAACAGGGAGGAGGTCTGTCAAATGAGGAAATGTTCTGCCTGACTCAGAGTAACAAAATCTTAGTAAGGCTGAGGTAACAGAATAGCCAGCAGCTAGCTAACAGTCCACAGGCTATTTAGCCCTCAGGACACATACAGTATGTACTGCATACTGTACATATCAAAAACACCAACAAATTAATCAACAAAATCAAAGCTCAAAAGCGTGTACGTAACAGTCATCTGCATCCCTGTACATTGTCTCTTTGGCTTTTCTACAGTGTTAGCAAATCCTCATGGTGTTCACCCTATGTAGCTCTATTAGTGCTTTCCCCAGGCTCCCTTCCCCTGATGTTTCATCGCTCTCCTGTTCTCTGAGAGGCCACTCTGCAGTTTACATGTGTTCCACTTCATTTAGCATGCAGTGTGGGCACGGTGCCACAGTGACATTTAACCCCCCTCCCCCGCAGGGAGAGCAGGGCTCTAATGGTAACTTAAGTGTAAAATCTGGTCCCTGAGAAAAATGTCCTTGGATCTGCATAAGCCCCCCTAGAGCCAGGCTTAGGCCCCTGTTGGCCTTCAAGCAAGGAGGATAGTCCTCTCCCCTCCCAACTGCCCCCCTCCTCTCCAGCCCCCTTCCTTGGTTCTGGGTCTGCTTTGGTTAGCGACACTGGGAGTCTGGGTAGGGGCGAGATTGGAGTGGGGGAGAGGGGAGCTGGGAGTTGGAGTGGTGCTTGTGCTTTTTTGACTGTACTCTGCATCCTAAGAGGGGCATGAGGGGAGAACAATCGATATCATTGTCATGTCCCTCCCACACACACACACACACACATGCACACACGCGCACACACACAGGACTGAAACGACATTATTTCATACTGTATCTGTGAAATCACGAATCCAAGCTCCTTGGCGGCAGATGGGAAAAGTGCGAAACATCAGTTGTCAGTCATCTGTGGCGCCACGTGTTAGAGGGGAACCACTCTTCAAATCATAAGAGTATAAGCATATGTTGTTTTGTCTCTTTGCTTGGTTTGACTCTTATTTACTGTATTTCTCAACTGATGCTATGTAGCTCAGGGAGCAAAAGCTTAGTTTCAACAGCTGCTTATCGCAGCTAAGGGCAAAAAAACGGTTTATTGGTACCTAAGAGGCAAACCTAAAGAAATGTGACACTAACTGGTAGAGCACTGCATATGTTCAACCTAAAGGATTTTTTCAAAACATCTACACATATCCAGTAATCCACTTGTGGCACTTAAAACACAGCCACGCATCAACTACTGGAGGTGCAGATTTGCACAAGCACACGCACATACGCACACTCACACGCACACACACACGTTTTCATTCCCTTTCCCTCACATCGCTACATTACGTAATCATTCATACTTGAAGAGAGCAGTCCTCTATATCAACAGCCAGTTTAATTATAGAGAAACATATGTGCTCCTACGTGGCAACATCTAGTCAGAGAGAGATAGATGGCCGTTGCCATGGCCCATTGCCATGAGAAAAGGGCAACCAGTGGAGCACAAACAACATTGTAAATACAACCTATATTTATCTGTTTATTGTTATTTATCTGTTACAACACTGTACATAGCCATTAATATAACATTTGAAATGTCTATATTCTTTTAAAACTTTTGTGAGTGTAATGTTCACTAATGTTTCACTTGTTTATTTCCCTTTTGATTATTGTCTATTCCATTTGCCTTGGCAATGTAAACATATGTTTCCCATGCCAATAAAGCCCTTTGGATTGAATTGAATTCAGATGGAAAGAGAGAGGTGGAGATAGAAAGAGAGAGGTGGAGATAGAAAGAGAGAGGTGAAGATGGAAAGAGAGAGGTGGAGATAGAAAGAGAGAGGTGGAGATAGAAAGAGAGAGGTGGAGATAGAAAGAGAGAGGTGGAGATAGAAAGAGAGAGGTGGAGATAGAAAGAGAGAGGTGAAGATGGAAAGAGAGAGGTGGAGATGGAAAGAGAGAGGTGGAGATAGAAAGAGAGAGGTGAAGATGGAAAGAGAGAGGTGGAGATAGAAAGAGAGAGGTGGAGATAGAAAGAGAGAGGTGGAGATAGAAAGAGAGAGGTGGAGATAGAAAGAGAGAGGTGGAGATAGAAAGAGAGAGGTGGAGATAGAAAGAGAGAGGTGGAGATAGAAAGAGAGAGGTGAAGATGGAAAGAGAGAGGTGGAGATGGAAATAGAGAGGTGGAGATAGAAAGAGAGAGGTGAAGATGGAAAGAGAGAGGTGGAGATAGAAAGAGAGAGGTGGAGATAGAAAGAGAGAGGTGGAGATAGAAAGAGAGAGGTGGAGATAGAAAGAGAGAGGTGGAGATGGAAAGAGAGAGGTGGAGATGGAAAGAGAGAGGTGGAGATAGAAAGAGAGAGGTGGAGATAGAAAGAGAGAGGTGAAGATGGAAAGAGAGAGGTGGAGATAGAAAGAGAGAGGTGGAGATAGAAAGAGAGAGGTGGAGATAGAAAGAGAGAGGTGGAGATAGAAAGAGAGAGGTGGAGATAGAAAGAGAGAGGTGGAGATAGAAAGAGAGAGGTGGAGATAGAAAGAGAGAGGTGGAGATAGAAAGAGAGAGGTGGAGATGGAAAGAGAGAGGTGGAGATGGAAAGAGAGAGGTGGAGATAGAAAGAGAGAGGTGGAGATAGAAAGAGAGAGGTGAAGATGGAAAGAGAGATAGAAAGAGAGAGGTGGAGATAGAAAGAGAGAGGTGGAGATAGAAAGAGAGAGGTGGAGATAGAAAGAGAGAGGTGGAGATAGAAAGAGAGAGGTGGAGATAGAAAGAGAGAGGTGGAGATAGAAAGAGAGAGGTGGAGATAGAAAGAGAGAGACCTAAACTACAGATAAACACTAACTACATTCACATTTCCCGTCTGAGAGAGTGTGTGACATACAGTATTTAAGAAGCTTTATATCGAAGGGGCTGGGCGAATTCAAACTGCATTTTCATAATAAAAATAGTGTCAGGCTTCATTTCCCCCTCTCCACCCATTTAACAAAGAGGTGTTTTCAAGCCGCACGGGAGGCTTACTTGAAGTCCCTGTCCTGAAGCATTAGCCATATTTTCAAACATATGGGAATGCTTTCCCTCCGACATTAAAAGAGACCCACTTCCCAAATGGGAATCATAGCTACCTCGGCATAATGTTCATTTTGACAACTTTCGTGCCATTTTGTAGAGCATTAACCTTGGAAGCGATGGCCTCTTTTGAAGATCTTGCTGTGTCCTGGGCAAAGGCAACAGAAGGTCAATGACGCAGCTGATTATGACCCTATTAATGAGGAGTGGGCTGTGCATTTGAAGTTTGACCCGGGTGTTTTTACCTAACTGAACGCTACAAAAAGTAGGAGGAACTGAACTTTACTCACGCTCTTCCAGAGAAAGGTTCTAACCATACATGCAACACATTGACGAAGAACACTACAATGCTTCTCTATGGTAAATGAATAGGTAGATCTAGAAACAGATAAATGTTTTGTGAAATGTATCTTCAGTTAACATTGAAATTGCTATGTGAAGTTACTGTATGTGCTTTAATCCAGTGGTTTGAATGAATAGGAATGAACACAGTCCTTGTGTTCCTTATTGCTCTCTCTCTCTCTCTCTCTCTCTCTCTCTCTCTCTCTCTCTCTCTCTCTCTCTCTCTCTCTCTCTCTCTCTCTCTCTCTCTCCACTCTCTCTCTCTCTCTCTCTCTCTCTCTCTCTCTCTCTCTCTCTCTCACACACACACCTCTCTCTCTCTCTCTCTCTCTCTCTCTCTGTCGTTCTCCTGTCACCTGGAAGGACACGAGGGGAGTACAAAAGACCACCACGCCTAACAAAACAAATACCACCGTATATATACATCACACAGGATGAAACATTCTTCAGAAAAGCTAAAAGTCGATGATCCCCGGGATCAATGGGACACTTGTAATGGATGGAGATGGATCACTGGTTTACAGTTTTTCTCGATTGCTAAGACACATTTCTTGAAAGCTGCTCTCCTTTTCTCTTAACTGTGAACACAAAACCCAATTTTCAAGCTACATTCACAAAACCTCAGACTCTTCTTGCAAAACCAAACTTTCACCTCAAAACAGTTCAATCTGTGCTCAAAACTGAACTATGTTGTCAAATCGTGCCCCGAGTCAATCAAAATAAAAAACACTACTGAACAGTCACTAAACACTACGTAGAAAAATAGAAAACACAATGCTCAGGACATGAAGCTGGAGAAATAAATGTTTATTGTTCACTGTAGGCTAAATGCATGTTGCAAAACAAAACAAAAACTGTGCATTTAGCACTTGTACAAAAAGACAAAACAGAAATATTGTGCATTTACATGTAGCACTTGTAAAAACAAACAGAAATCTTATGTGTTTGCCACTTGTGTACAGTAAGCCCATGTAAAAATATTTTTCTGGCCAGGCAACGGGGGAAAAAACCCCTGGCATGCCGTATCCAGGCTTGGCATGCCTCCACACCTATGTCACCACAGGCAAGTCCCATGGCTTGCAGGAGATTTACCCTGGTGTAAGGTTGGCGTTCATATACCTTCCACCGCCATGAGGAGAATAATTCCTCAATGGGGTTTAGGAAAGGGGAGTACGGTGGAAGGCAAAGATTGATAAAACCTTGGTTCATATTGTACCACTCTCTAACCTGGAGGGCTCTGTGAAAACTCACATTGTCCCAAACAACAACATAGATGGGATGCTCATCCTGCTGCCCTAACAAAGCATCTCTAACAAAGCATCTCGCATGTGATTGAGGAAAATGAGGAGCTGGTGAGTGTTGTAGGGCCCCAGGTTGGCATGATGGTGGACAACCCCATGATTGCTGATGGCAGCACATAATGTGACATTGCCACCACGAGATTAAACCCAGCTTCATCCATGTAGATGTATTGATGGGGTCTTTCCATTGCATCCAGTTGAAAAACCCTCTGTAGAAATAGATATAGTTTTGTAAGTGATACGGAAAAAGTGATTTAGGCCACTACAGTAAATCACTACTTAGAGTAATCAACATTGAATGTGTCTGGATATATGCCAACCTGTACATACTGGAATCTTTGCTCTTTGACTCTGTCTGAGTTGCGATCAAAGGGCACTCTGTATAGCTGTTTCATGCGCAGTCTGTTGCGCTTGAGGACACGATCAACAGTAGAGAGGCTGACACTGTTGATACCCTCAAAATGTAAATGGTCCTCAATGATCTTCTGCTGAATTTCGCTCAGTTTAATGGCATTTTTCTTACGGACCATATCAACAATTAGGGTCTCTTGGTGTGGGGAGAACATACCTGTCCTCCCACCCCCATGTGGCAGTCTTTCAATTCTACAAAAAGAGAACATGGAGTTACAAAAATATACATGGAATACTAGGCCTACAAACAGTTAGACCAACCCTCCATTACAATACTACAGTACATTGGTACAGTGATGTACTGAAACATATATTCACTTACAGTATACTGTGGTACAGTATATAGTATGTCATACAGTAATTGCTGTCAACATTTACATACTGTACTATAATGTCAAAAAAGGTAATTACCTGTTCTCTTCTCTAAATCTTCGGATTATGGTGGACACAGTGAATCTACTGATGTTTGGTTGTACCCTTTGTCCAGCCTCCCTCATGCTCATACCATGGACAAGAACATGGTCAATCACAGTAGCTCTGATTTCATCAGATATTACTGTTCTTTGTCTTCGCTGACCACCTCGACCACCTCGACCTCCTCTCACACGAACTCTTCCTCTCAGATTTCTATCCATTGTAGGGCCTCACAAACCAGTGCTCTCTGAACTGGCTTACTGTATATGTTCCCTCACATCATTAGCCACAAGTGTGATCAATTTTGAGTTGTTGTGTTCAAGTGGTGATACCTGTGCTCTAATTGTGTTTAACTTTTGTCACATGTGCTCACCATTATGCAGCACGGGTGCATCACAATGAAAATGTGTTGGCAAGTTGTGTCTAAACAGGTGAAAAGTGCTTATGGTTTTGCCAAAAGAGTGATTGATTCAATCAGTGGGTTCAGGCAACTGAGCATTTGGTTCAGACAATAGGGTTTAGTGTTTTAGCAATTGAGAAAAACTGTAATATTACACCCCTGGCCGAGGCATTACGATATCGCCACCGAATAAATGTTAACCTCTAATCCCCCCCCCTTAAGAACGCTGTCATCCTCTCAGCAGAGGCCCAACATTGATTCCCTGTTATTGAATGCTCAAACACAACGCTTCCAGATTGATCACTGCCAATTAAATGTGCACGGGATGTTCCCCCTTATAGCACATAGAGATCCTTAATATTTAATAGATCCGAGGGCAGGGGGGAAGGTGGGAGACAAAAAGCCAGCATTTCAATTTAATTTGGAATTTGTCAAAAAAAGAATCGCATTTAACCAGAGCTGCTGTTGGCTTGACCTCTGCTCTCGACCACTGACCCCTGACACTGAGACATCTGACCAGTCACCACTCTGGAGGCAGCAAATGAATAGAAGTGCTGCTTGTGAGGGGCCAGCTAAAAGATTCATGGCCTCAGTCATGGCCATTGCTTTCCTTTGACCCTGCAGGTTCCCATGCGGCATGCGAGGCCATGGCCAGCTGTGCTTCTCCTATAACCCCACAGTGTTTGTTGTTGTAATTATCCAGCATCAGTCCATTTTAATCAAGTCGATGCCCCGCGTTTTAAATGGAAATTGCGGGATTAATACAAGCATTCATTTTGTCCAGGAAATCTTGATGGCTTCTGCCCACTAATCAAATGAATACTCCGGTGATGGGAGGAGCTGATTGAATTAGGGAGAGGCACGGCGCACATTCAATGCCATCTGCCAGCATGGGCTTTAATGGTAACACACAGGTTCCAGAGCATGGCATGGCCCGCATGACACTTTGATGACCAGTGTATATCTAACACCAATGAATATCTAACACCAGTGTATATATAACACCAGTGTATATCTAACACCAGCGTTGTCACGACTTCCTCCGAAGCTGCCACCTCTCCTTGTTCGGGCAGGCTTCGGCCTTCTAGCCACTGCCACCTCATCACAGAATCACACACCAACATGGAGTCAGCAGGAGAGGAACACATGCCTGGAGTCGTGGCAAGGGTCCGGGAGCATTCGACGATTCTAGCCAGCTTGGGAGAAGCGACGGGACCAGCTAAGCGACCGGATCCGGCAACCCACACCCCAGCACCCAGAGGGATCCATATATCCCGGCCACGGGATTTAGACGGAACAGATTCCTCCTACAACGGGAGTTATACTATTCGAACATCAGCCCGGCTCCATCGGAGCGGGAGAAGGTGTCCGCCCTTGTCTCCTGCCTCTCAGGGAAAGCTCTGGAGTGGGCCAATGCGGTTTGGAGTGAAGGAGGAGCCGCGTTGGTCAACTATGGGGAGTTCGCTCGCCTCTTTCGGGCCATCTTCGATCACACGCCCGAGGGTAGAGAGGCGGGCGAGCGGCTGGTCCACCTGAGGCAGGGGATGAGGACCGCTCAGGACTTCGCCCTGGAGTTTCGGCCTCTAGCGGCTGGGTCCGGGTGGAACGAGCAGGCCCTCATCGACCACTTCCGGTGCCATCTATGAGAGGACGTCCGAAGGGAGCTAGCCTGCCGGGTCACCATGTTGTCCTTCAATCAACTGGTGGACATGGCCATCCAGTTGGACAACCTGCTGGATGCTAGAGGACGTCCTGGAAGGGGCCTGCCCGTTCCACCATCATGAGATGCCAGGAGAGCGGAGGACGACAGCGCCAGTGTCACTCTCGTGGCACGAGAGGACATTCTCCTGTACACTGTCATCTGCGTTCTTTTGGGTCTGGAGGCGGCAGGCAGGGCACTCTCGCGTCACCCCAGGTATCGAACACCCACACTCGTTCAGAGCCCTCTGCTGCGCACTGTACCCTACACATCCACTTTCCTGATTACACCGTAATTCCCCAGCGTAAGGCGCTGGTCGATTCAGGCGCAGCTGGGAACTTTATGGACAGGTAATTTGCACATAGTCTAGGCATTACATTGGTTCCCCTATCCATTCCACTCCCCATCAGAGCTCTTGACAGTCGACCATTAGGGTCCGGGTTCATTAGGGAAGTTACAGCACCAGTAACTACGGTTACGCACAAGACCCATAGAGAGCAAGTCACCTTTTTATTATTGAGTCTCCTGATTTCCCTGTTGTGTTAGGTCTTCCCTGGTTAGCACTACACAACTCCACCTTCTCATGGACGCAGAGGGTTCGAACGGGGTGGTCGCGATAGTGTCTGGGTAGGTATCTAGGTGTTTCCGTTGGTACAACCACGGTGGAAAGTCCAGACACTACCTCCACTGTGCGCATTCCCCCCAAATACCTTGATTTGGCGCACACGTTTTCCAAAACACAGGCGACCAAATTACCACCTCATCGGGCGGGGGATTGCGCGATGAACCTCCGGGTAGATGCTGTGCCTCCCAGGAGTCATGTGTATCCCCTGTTGCAGGCTGAAACGGAGGCGATGGAGACATACATCTCCGAGTCCCTGCGCCAGGGGTTCATACGTCCCTCCACTTTGCCCACCTTTATTTTTTGTGAAGAAGAAAGACGGAGGTCTGCGCCCTTGCATTGATTACAGAGCATTGAACAAGGGGACAATACGTTATAGTTAACCTCTACCGCTCATTCCTTCTGTGATCGAGTCAATGCATGGGGTGCGCTTCTTCACAAAATTAGATCTCCGGAGTGCGTACAACCTGGTGCGTGTCCGAGAGGGTGGCAAGTGGAAGACAGCATTCAGCACAACCACGGGGCATTACGTATACCTGGTGATGTCGTACAGTTTGATGAATGCTCCATCAGTCTTCCAGTCCTTTGTGAACGAGGTGTTTCGGGACATGCTTGGTCACGGTGTAGTGTTCTACATCGATGACATTCTGGTGTATTCCGCTACGCGCGTTGAGCATGTGTCCCTGGTTAGCAAAGTCCTGGCCCGACTGTTGGAACAGGACCTTCATGCCAAGGCAGAAAAGTGTCTGTTTTTCCAACAGTCCGTTTTCTTCCTCAGATACCGCATCACCACCTCAGGTGTGGAGATGGAGGGAGATCGCATTTCAGACGTGCGTAATTGGCCGACTCCAACCACGGTTAAAGAGGTGCAGCACTTTATTGGCTTTGCCAACTACTATCGGAGGTTTATCCGGGGCTTTGGCAAGGTCGCAGCTCCCATCACATCTCTGTTGAAGGGTGGGCCGTCCCGGCTCTGCTGGTCTGCTGTGGCTGAAAGGGCCTTCAGTAACCTGAGGGTTCTGTTCACCTCAGCTCCGGTACTGGCCGATCCCGATCCATCACTACCGTTCATAGTGGAGGTGGATGCGTCCAAGGTTGGGATAGGCACTGTCCTATCTCAACGCTCAGGCACGCCACCCATGCTCCGCCCCTGTGCCTTCTTCTCCAAGAAGCTCAGCCCGGCGGAGCAGAACTACGACGTTGGTGATCGGGAGCTGTTGGCGGTTGTCCGAGCCCTAACCGTGTGGAGGCACTGGCTCGACGGGGCGAAACACCCTTTCCTCGTCTGGACGGGCCACTATAACCTGGAGTACATCTGGGCAGTGAGGAGGCTGAACCCTCGCCAGGCCAGGTGGGCCCTATTCTTCACCCGGTTTGATTTTACACTATCATACATCCCGGTTACGAAGAACGTGAAGGCAGACGCACTGTCACGGCTGTACAACACAAAGGAGAGGCCCATAGACAACACCCCCATACTCCCGGCCTCCTGTATTGTGGCGCCGGTAGTATGGGCGATGGACGCGGACATAGAGCAGGCGTTATGTACAGAGCCATCTCCACCTCAGTGTCCAGCTGGGCTGCAGTACGTGCCGTCTCTTGTCCGTGACCGTCTGATCTATTTGGCACACACGTCCCCCTCCTCTGGTCACCCAGGTATCGGTCGTACAGTGCGCTGCCTGACCGGAAAGCACCTAGGCACCTCCCAGCGGGTAAGTTACAGCCCTTACCAGTTCCACAATGGCAATGGTCCCACCTGTGTATTAACTTTCTCACTGATCTTTCACTGATCTCCCCTCTCTCAGAGTAACCATCCTGGTCATTTTGGACCGCTTTTCTAAAGCCTGCCGCCTCCTTCCGTTTACTCACGTCTTCTAGCACTACGTTGTGCAAGAGGACTTAGTGTCTGACCGGGGTCTCCAGTTTATATCCAGGGTCTGGAAGGCGTTCATGGAACGTTTGGGGGTCTCGGTCAGCCTGACCTCTGGGTTTCACCCCAAGAGTAATGGGCAGGTGGAACGGGTAAATCAGGATGTGGGTAGGTTCCTGCGGTCCTACTGCCAGGACCAGCCGGGTGAGTGGTCGGTGTTCTTGCCATGGGCAGAATATGCCCAGAACTCTCTCCGCCACTCCTCCACTAACCTATTGCCCTTTCAATGTGTTTTAGGTTATCAGCGGTTCTGGCACCGTGGCATTAGAGCTAGACCGAAGCTCCTGCGGTGGATGACTGGTTTCTGCATGCGGAGGAGACGTGGAACACTGCTCACGTCCACCTCAAGCGCGCCGTGCATCGCCAGAAGGCCAACGCTGACCGCCACCATAGTGAGGCCCCGGTCTTGGTACCGGGTGATCGGGTCCTGCTCTCGACCCGGAATCTGCCCCTCCGCCTGCCCTGCCGGAAGCTGATCCCGCGGTTTGTGGGGCCGTTCAAAGTCCTGAGGAGGATAAACAAGGTTACTTATAGGTTAATACTCCCTCCAGATTACCATATTAACCCCTCGTTCCATGTGTCTCTCCTCAGGCCAGTGGGGGCTGGTCCGCTCCAGGAGTCTGAGGTGCGGGAGGTTCCTCCGCCCCCTCTGGACATCGAGGGAGCCCCGGCGTACTCCGTCCGTTCCATCCTGGATTCGAGGAGTCGGGTGGGGGGCCTTCAGTACCTCGTGGAGTGGGAGGGGTACGGTCCAGAGGAGTGGTGCTGGGTTCCGGTGAGGGATATCCTCCATCCCTCCCTATTGCGGGATTTCCACCTTCGCATCCGGCTCGCCCTGCTCCGCGTCCTCCTGGCCATCCCCGAGGCCGGTGTCGGCGCGCTGCTGGAACTGCGCATCAAGGTGGGGGGTGGGGGGTACTGTCACGACTTCCTCCGAAGCTGCCACCTCTCCTTGTTCGGGCAGGCTTCGGCGTTCGTCGTCACCGGCCTTCTAGCCACTGTCGCTCCTCATATCATCATTCCATTTGTTTTGTCTTGTTTATTACACACACCTGGTTCATATCCCCTAATCAGTAGCTATATAAGTGTTCCCTCTGCCCCCTTGTCTTTGTGTGTGATTGTTTATTGTGGAGGATAGTGAAGATCGGTGGAGCTCCGTGTATTTTGTATCGCTGGGATATTTCCCTGTGTGCCTTGTATTTTCCAGTGCGCCTGTTTTGCGCACTAGGGTGTTTGATGCATTTCTGCGTAACCCTGTATTTGCGGAGTAAAGTCTGTTATTCTGTGATTTACCCTCCTGCGCCTGACTCCTTCGACATCACCTCATCACAAGCGTATTAGTGCTTATACCTTCATTTGAAATAATTATGACTGCCGCTGCAATTCATATTTATTCAGGGTCAATGTCATGAAGACATTTGATAGGGTAATGTAATAATCCCCCCAACCCCCTCAGTCTGTCTGTCAGTGTGTTTCTCTATGTGAGGTTCTTTATTTCAGTGTCTCTCCCAACCCCTGCTCTGGGGTCAGCTGAGACAGCTGAGAGTCTCCCCTGGCTTTACTACTGCTTACATGACACCCAGGCTGCACAGTGTGCTCCCATTCTACACACACACACACAAACACACACACACACACACACACACACACACATGCGCGTGCACACACGCGCATACAGATAGATGAACACACACAAGGGCCTAAGTATTCTAACTGTAAGTCCCTCTGGATAAGAGCATCTGCTAAATGACTAAAATGTCAATGTAAAATGTATTGTTAGAGTTGAAGTATTGACCCTTATTCTACTTCGGAATAGTGAAGATGAATATCATTGATTTGAATTGTTGAAGACAGATGTAATAATTGCAGACAGCAACAAGTAAGCTACATCTCAGCTTTCTAATGCAGAGGGTAATACATTAACATGTCCTCAGTGCTTGTCAATTCTATCTCAGTTCAATACTGTGAGACTCCACCACACCCGTCAAGGGACCCCTCCCCCCTCCACACACACACATACATACACACACACACAAACACACCTCTCTCTATGCCTTCGATTGACAGACAGATTAGATTGGACACAGTTGACAAGCGGTAAAAGCAATCCGATCTAGTGTACAGGAGGTGTTGTTTGTGTAAAATGACACAGACCCAAAAAGCCCTCTCCATAAGAAGACGTTGCCATTGGCACAATGTGGCAGGGCGATAACCATCAGGCCGGGGCGAAGGTGTTCCCTCACAATCTCCTGTCATTTGTTTTGCCTACTGACGCTCGCCTCACTCGCTTGTCGAGTGTGTTGTCTGTTTGTGGGAATGCACATTGTTGTCCTCCTCTCTTGGATTTCCCCTAGCAGCTTTCCTTCAGGTAGCAGCCCCTATATTAGACATGGATGTTTTTGACAGCCTGTAGATAGATAAGATTTGTGGCATCTATAAGCCATCCAGGGATTGGAAACACACACTGTTGGTAGTGCTGTCTGTCTCTATAGCTTTTTCAAAAACAGCTCTTGTGATAGTGATCTTGATGTACTGCTCCTTAGCGCTGCGTTCACTGTGACGGGAATCAATGCGCTCGCTGTATTTCTGTAGACAGCTTTTTGCAATTCCAATAGAAATGGAGTGCTTTACAGAGTGGTATGTTTTCAATGTTTCAGTTTCCTTGAAAATACTTTCTACAACATAAGAGTCCCTGTCTTTTTTGTTGGCTGTTCATATTGTCATATTGCCATTTGGTGGAGAACATGGATGGTGTACTTGCTAATGGCACAGACAATTCCATTGCAGTTTGCAAAGTTTGCAAAGTTTCTTAACTGACTTGCCTAGTTAAATAAAGGTTAAATAAAAAAATTAAAATAAATCCATGGGAGAGCTAGGATGTATCCCAAATGTCACCCTATTCCTTATATAGTGCACTACTTTTGACCAGAGCCATATGGGCCTTGGTCAAAAGTAGTGCACTACATAGGGAATAGGGTGCCATTTGGGACACAACCCACACAGTGGTCCAGTTCGTCCCCCTGGTTCTAATGAGCAACCGCCCTGCTATGCTTCTTGGCCATGTCTCTTGCGTATGGGAGTTTCAGGCAGGCTATTCATAGTTGTTAGCCCATAAACAGCTATCTCATTGCCGTCTGTCAAATCAATCATGTCATATTTGTTTAGAGCCTGGCCCAGAGTGCACTTGTGTGTTTATATGAATGGTGGATCACAGAGAAGAATGAGGGATGGAGAGATGGAACAGAGGAGGAGGAGAAGCATGGCGTTCATATTACCTCAGAGAGGGGCTTATCAGCTGTGTTTTGGTTTTTTTGGATAGGAGAACACTACTGCTGAAACCTAGGCCTACATCATGAACAGGAACTGATCCCTCATTACAGGCAAATAAAGTTAAACATCAAATATATTACTTTAGTTGTTGCATATGTAAAAAAATAAAGTCTCTCAGACGCGAGACATTACATACCTCAAAGCACTACGGATGAATAACGTTCTCTGACAGAACAATTGGGAACAACTAGCCTACCAAATATGGCTCTCACAGATTAAAATCTTCAGGCAACCCAGACAAGATAGCCTCTCTCTCTCTCTCTCTCTCTCTCTCTCTCTCTCTCTCTCTCTCTCTCTCTCTCTCTCTCTCTCTCTCTCTCTCCCTCCCCTGTCTTTCTCTCTCCCGTCTCCCTCCCTCCCCTGTCTCCCTCCCTCCCCTCTCTCTCTCTCTCCCCTGTCTCTCTCTCTCCCCTGTCTCTCTCTCTCTCTCCTCTCTCTCTCTCTCTCTCTCTCTCCTCTCTCCTGGGTCTGTCTCATACTGGGCCTATCTCCAGGGACTGGTTAACCCCCACGTATATCCAGCATTCCAATGCACCCTGGCCTCCTCCACCCTGCTCGGTCCACCACCCTGAAACATTATCAAAACCCCGGCACCACTTCTCCTGATTCATGATGTCATTAATGTCAGGCTATCAGTGGACATGAGTGCAGAAACAACAGCCAAGCCACCTAAAAACAAATAGTTTTGATTAAACTCAAGGACATTCCATACAGCTTTTCCATAGAAAGACATGAATCACTTTGGATGTTGATCCTCCCTCTCCCATCTGTCTGTTGGTCGGTTGGTCGGTCTGTTGGTCTGTCTGTTCAACAGGAGGGGATGCTATACGAGGGCTGAGCTAACACAGATAGTCCTGTTCACTCGGTCGGCACACAGAAAGCTGGGAGTCTATTGATTGGATTAATTGAATAGGGGAGGGATTATTGTGTGAAGGTCTACTGATGATGGGGACAAACAGTGGGTTTATGTCAGCTTTTTTACCGGACTACCTCTAACCAGTCGGTTAGCTATGTCTGAATAGGACATGGTTAATAAAGGACATTGTCTTACACACACGTATCACATGCATCCACAGACACACATACAGTAGATGACTTCAGAAGCTGTATGGGGCTGTAACTGTACATAGCAATCCATGACATTCACTGCCATATCACCCTGGGAGAATAATAACCAAATTGAAATGCGGAAATGGTTTACAGATCCCTAATCCAAACATCTGTTATAATGACAGGGGATTTGAAGAGGATTTCAGAGTGTATGGGAAAAGCAGGGCACTTCAGCGCGGTTACATACTTTTATCTGAGACCAAAAGCTTCCCACTAATGTAAGCAGTTTTCAAAGCACCCCCGTAGCCCCGGCCGGCGGTCGCCTTTACATATAGCTCCTGACAAACTCACAAGGGTTAGGGTTCAAGAGGAAAAAGCCAATGAAATTACAAGAATTGAAAACATACACAAACAAATTTGCTAAAGAGGGAAGAATAATACAAAGGCCTGGTTATGAGGTGGTGTGTAACTTGCTTCCTAAACAAACGTCTTAGCTCCCTTTGAACCTGAGTCGTGTTATCTCCCGATGCTCAACCTTTTCTAATAAGAAAATCTTAAAGACATATTATTCTAATGTGTGTGTTATTCCATGGCTAGCTGTTCCTAAGTGCCATTTTGTCAGGGGGAATAAAGGGGGAATATGTGATTCTAATCAGGCTGGCTTTTGGTGTCAGCCTGATTAGAGCCCAGTTTCCTGCTGTCCAGATGTTCCAGTGTGGCTCAGCCAGGTGCTGGGTCATTGTGCTGCTCTTATGGTCTCTCTTAAATGTCTCTCGCACTCAAATATTTGGACAGTCACAAGAGGGGCGAAATGCATCAGGTGGAGCTAAGAAAAGGAGGGAAGATTTGTTTCTCTCTCTCTGTGTGTGTATGTGTGTGTGTTTGTGAGTGTGTATTACTTGATTCTATGGTCCTTCCTGTAAACCTATAGTGTGATGACATCATTGAGAACCGTTTGGAGTAGTTCCAGCCTGGTGACTTCTCATCCTGACCACCGTGCTCTAATAATGGAACTCTTGGATCAGTGATATGAGGTTAGAATGTGACAGTCAGTGATATGAGGTTAGAATGTGACAGTCAGTGATATGAGGTTAGAATGTGACAGTCAGTGATATGAGGTTAGAATGTGACAGTCAGTGATATGAGGTTAGAATGTGACAGTCAGTGATATGAGGTTAGAATGTGACAGTCAGTGATATGAGGTTAGAATGTGACAGTCAGTGATACGAGGTTAGAATGTGACAGTCAGTGATATGAGGTTAGAATGTGACAGTCAGTGATATGAGGTTAGAATGTGACACAGTCAGTGATATGAGGTTAGAATGTGACACAGTCAGCGATATGATATTAGAATGTGACACAGTCAGCGATATGATGTTAGAATGTGATACGGCCATTCCGAGACCCCTCTCTGAGAAGGAGTGGATGCGGGTGTTTTTGTGTGTGTGAGCGTGTGTGTGTGTGCGCGCATGTGTGTGTGAGCATGTGTGTGAGCATGTGTGAGTGTGTTTGTGTGTTTGTGAGCGTGCGTGCAGTGTGCGCGCACAAGTGTGTGTCTGGTTTCTCTGAAGTTAACCAGTGCCACATGTGACACTCACAGAGGGTCTGATCCCTTTGGCCCTGCTGGGACCCACACACCCCGGGTTCTCATTGACTTTGGTTACACTCCACGCTCGCAGGGCCAGAAACTAAATGGGAATAAAGAAAAAAAACAAAGACAAAAAAACACCAAACAGAGGATAATATGCAACAACTCAAGCCAGTAAATATCTGGAGGCGCTGGTGTAGGGGGAGAAAAAAACCCTGCGAGTGATGTCTGGCTGGATGTGGAGGGAGTATGATGCGGTGGGAACTGGAGAGTTTAGGGGGCTAAGCTGGCTCCAGCAGATAATAATTAGCCCCAATGGAATGGTCCAACACCAGTCCATGGATTGCTTGAGTGAAAACAGGCCATTAAGATGTTACTTGATGAAATGAATAAGTAAGTGGTCTAAGGCACTGCATCGCAGTGCTAACTGTGCCACTAGAGATCCTGGTTCGAATCCAGGCTCTGTCGCAGCCGGCCGCGACCGGGAGACTCATGGGCGGCGCACAATTGGCCCAGCGTCGTCCAGGGTAGGGGAGGGAATGGCCGGCAGGGATGTAGCTCAGTTGATAGAGCATGGCGTTTGCAACGCCAGGGTTGTGGGTTCGATTCCCACGGGGGGCCAGTATAAAAAAATATGTATTCACTAACTGTAAGTCGCTCTGGATAAGAGCGTCTGCTAAATGACTAAAATGTAAAATGTGAATGTAAATAAGATTAGATATTCAAATGGCGTAAACGTCAATGGCTATTGCACTTCAATGTGTTCATTACGCCTCTGCATCATCTCAATCACACATTAAAGGTAGGCATCATCTTGATGTATCATCATGATTCATACAGACTCTAGTCCACTCATTACAGTCGGCACCATAACAGCTGGTGTCTAATCATGATTCATACGGACTCTAGTCCGCTCTTTACAGTCAGCACCATAACAGCCACCAAAGCTGTGCATAAATCGTGAGTTCACCACTATTGATAGGGCTTTGGCCACCGATTTGGTGTCAGAGGAAGGCCCAAAAAATTGTCAAAGACTCCAGTCACCCGTCATAGACTGTTCTCTCTGCTACCGCACAGCAAGTGGTACCGGAGTGCCAAGTCTAAGTCCAAAAGGCTCGTTAACAGCTTCTACCCCTAAGCCGTAAGACTGATGAACAATTAATCAAATGGCCACCCAGACTATTTTCAATGACACCCCCCCCCCATTTGTTTTTACACTGCTGTTACTCACTGTTCATTATCTATGCAATGTCAATTCACCCTTACCTACAGAGAGGGAAAAAGTATTTGATCCCCTGCTGATTTTGTACGTTTTCCCACTGACAAAGAAATGATCAGTCTATAATTTTTATGGTAGGTTTATTTGAACAGTGAGAGACAGAATAACAACAAAAAAATCCAGAAAAACGCATGTCAAAAATGCTATAAATTTATTTGCATTTTAATGAGGGAAATAAGTATTTGACCCCCTCTCAATCAGAAAGATTTCTAGCTCCCAGGTGTCTTTTATACAGGTAACGAGCTGAGATTAGGAGCACAATCTTAAAGGGAGTGCTCCTAATCTCAGTTTGTTACCTGTATAAAAGACACCTGTCCACAGAAGCAATCAATCAATCAGATTCCAAACTCTCCACCATGGCCAAGACCAAAGAGCTCTCCAAGGATGTCAGGGACAAGATTGTAGACCTACACAAGGCTGGAATGGGCTACAAGACCATCGCCAAGCAGCTTGGTGAGAAGGTGACAACAGTTGGTGCGATTATTCGCAAATGGAAGAAACACAAAAGAACTGTCAATCTCCCTCGGCCTGGGGCTCCATGCAAGATCTCACCTCGTGGAGTTGCAATGATCATGAGAACGGTGAGGAATCAGCCCAGAACTACACGGGAGGATCTTGTCAATGATCTCAAGGCAGCTGGGACCATAGTCACCAAGAAAACAATTGGTAACACACTACGCCGTGAAGGACTGAAATCCTGCAGCGCCCGCAAGGTCCCCCTGCTCAAGAAAGCACATATACAGGGCCGTCTGAAGTTTGCCAATGAACATCTGAATGATTCAGAGGAGAACTGGGTGAAAGTGTTGTGGTCAGATGAGACCAACATCGAGCTCTTTGGCATCAACTCAACTCGCCGTGTTTGGAGGAGGAGGAATGCTGCCTATGACCCCAAGAACACCATCCCCACCGTCAAACATGGAGGTGGAAACATTATGCTTTGGGGGTGTTTTTCTGCTAAGGGGACAGGACAACTTCACCGCATCAAAGGGACGATGGACGGAGCCATGTACCATCAAATCTTGGGTGAGAACCTCCTGCCCTCAGCCAGGGCATTGAAAATGGGTCGTGGATGGGTATTCCAGCATGACAATGACCCAAAACACACGGCCAAGGCAACAAAGGAGTGGCTCAAGAAAAAGTACATTAAGGTCCTGGAGTGGCCTAGCCAATGACTTGGAGAAGATCTGCAAAGAGGAGTGGAACAAAATCCCTCCTGAGATCTGTGCAAACCTGGTGACCAACTACAAGAAACATCTGACCTCTGTGATTGCCAACAAGGGTTTTGCCACTAAGTACTAAGTCATGTTTTGCAGAGGGGTCAAATACTTATTTCCCTCATTAAAATGTAAATCAATTTATAAAATTTTTGACATGCGTTTTTCTGGATTTTTTTGTTGTTATTCGGTTCTCACTGTTCAAATAAACCTACCATTAAAATTATAGACTGATCATTTCTTTGTCAGTGGGCAAACGTACAAAATCAGCAGGGGATCAAATACTTTTTTCCTTCACTGTACATGTACAAATTACCTTGACTAACCTGTACCCCCTGTACATAGCCTCGTTTTCTTTATTTATTTTTAATAAAAAAATAATAATAATCAATCTTAAAACTGCATTGTTGGTTAAGGGCTTGTAAGTAAGCATTAAAGTCTACATTATGTCCATGTTAAAGTCTACACCTGTTGTATTTGGTGCATGTGACAAATAACATTTGATTTGAATTTGATGTCTGCTTATCCATTTCGTTGACAAAGACTAATTGCGGCTGACTGTGGAAATAATAGACTTGTCTTTAAGAGCCGGGACATAATTTATTATGGCCAAGGAAGCTACCTAGGGACTGGGTCAGGTGGACCTAGTCAGGTGGACCTGGGGCCAGTTGGACATAAGGTCAGGTGGACCTGGGGCCAGTTGGACCTGGGGTCAGGTAAACCTATGGGTAGGTGAACTTGGGGCCAGTTGGACCTGGGGTCAGGTAAACCTATGGGCAGGTGGACCTTGGGCCAGTTGGACCTGGGTCAGGTAAATCTAGGGTCAGGTGGACCTGGGGTCAGGTAAATCTAGGGTCAGGTGGACCTAGGGTCAGGTGGACCTAGGGTCAGGTGGGAGTGATCTAACATAGTGCTGCTACGTTCTGCTCACTTGGGACCATGGGGTCCCATTGATTTGTGTCAGGTGTCGATACACAGAGTCAGGAAGTTGAAATATCTGAAGATGATACAAACGGGGTCAACGTGTCGACCGGAATGGTAATCCATTCACAAAACTGACCTGTGACACAGCACAAGAAGATATTAATGATGTTCCGAAAGGCCCCGAGCTGTTGATGTCTGTGTGGGTGTGACTGCATGTTTGTTGCTGTCTACACGTGTGACTTTATGTTGCTGTCTATTAATGTGACTGCATGTCTGTTGCTGTCTATATTTGTGACTGTCTGTTGCTGTCTATATGTGTGACTGTCTGTTGCTGTCTATATTTGTGACTGTATGTTGCTGTCTATATGAGTGACTGTCTGTTGTTGTCCTAGCTCCTGAGTGGCGCAGTGGTCTAAGGCACTGCATCGCAGTGCTAACTGTTCCACTAGAGATCCTGGTTCGAATCCAGGCTCTGTCGCAGCCGGCCGCGACCGGGAGACTCATGGGTGGCGCACAATTGGCCCAGGGTAGGGGAGGGAATGGCCAGCAGGGATGTAGCTCAGTTGATAGAGCATGGCGTTTGCAACGCCAGGGTTGTGGGTTCGATTCCCACGGGGGGCCAGTATAAAAAAATAATGTATTCACTAACTGTAAGTCGCTCTGGATAAGAGCGTCTGCTAAATGACTAAAATGTAAAATGTTGTCTATATGTGTGACTGTCTATATGTGTGACTGTCTGATGCTGTCTCTATGACTGACTGTCTGTTGCTGTCTATATGTGTGACTGTCTGTTGCTGTCTAAATGTGTGACTGTCTGTTGCTGTCTATATGTGTGACTGTCTGTTGCTGTCTATATGTGTGACTGTCTGATGCTGTCTCTATGACTGACTGTCTGTTGCTGTCTATATGTGTGACTGTCTGTTGCTGTCTATATGTGTGACTGTCTGTTGCTGTCTCTATGACTGACTGTATGTTGCTGTCTATATGTGTGACTGTCTGTTGCTGTCTATATGTGTGACTGTCTATATGTGTGACTGTCTGTTGCTGTCTATATGTGTGACTGTCTGATGCTGTCTCTATGACTGACTGTCTGTTGCTGTCTATATGTGTGACTGTCTGTTGCTGTCTATATGTGTGACTGTCTGTTGCTGTCTCTATGACTGACTGTATGTTGCTGTCTATATGTGTGACTGTCTGTTGCTGTCTATATGTGTGACTGTCTGTTGCTGTCTAAATGTGTGACTGTGTGACTGTCTGTTGCTCTCTACAGTGCCTTGCAAAAGTATCCATCCCCCTTGGTGTTTTTCTTATTTTGTTGCATTACAACCTGTAATTTAAATTTATTTTATTTGGATTTCATGTAATGGAGATACTCACAATAGTCCAAATTTGTGAAGTGGAATGAAAAAAATAACTTGTTTCAAAAAATAATAAAAAATCAAGAACGGAAAAGTGGTGCGTGCATATGTGTTCACCCCCTTTGCTATGAAGCCCCTAAATAAGATCTGGTACAACCAATTACCTTCAGAAGTCACATAATTAGTTAAATAAAGTCCACCTGTGTGCAATCTAAGTGTCATATGATCTGTCACATGATCTCAGTATATACACCTGTTCTGAAAGGCCCCAGAGTCTGCAACACCACTAAGCAAGGGGCACCACCAAGCAAGCGGCACCATGAAGACCAAGGAGCTCTCCAAACAGGTCAGGGACTAAGTTGTGGAGAAGTACAGATCAGGGTTGGATTATAAAAAAATATCAGAAACTTTGAACATCCCACGGAGCACCATTAAAAAAATGGAAAGAATATGGCACCACAACAAACCTGCCAAGAGAGGGCCGCCCACCAAAAATCACGGACCAGGCAAGGAGGGCATAATCAGAGGCAACAAAGAGACCAAAGATAACCTTGAAAGAGCTGCAAAGCTCTACAGTGGAGATTGGAGTATCTGTCCATAGGACCACTTTAAGCCGTACACTCCACAGAGCTGGGCTTTACGGAAGAGTGACCAGAAAAAAGCCATTGCTTAAAGAAAAAAATAAGCAAACACGTTTGGTGTTCACCAAAAGGCATGTGGGAGACTCCCCAAACATATGGAAGAAGGTACTCTGGTCAGATGAGACTAAAATTGAGCTTTTTGGCCATCAAGGAAAACGCTATGTCTGGCGCAAACCCAACAACTCTCATCACCCCGAGAACACCATCCCCACACTGTGGGGATATTTTTCATGGTGCAGGGATTGGGAAACTGGTCAGAATTGAAGGAATGATGGATGGTGTCAAATACAGGGAAATTCTTGAGGGAAACCTGTTTCAGTCTTCCAGAGATTTGAGACTGGGACGGAGGGTCACCTTCCAGCAGGACAATGACCCTAAGCATACTGTTAAAGCAACACTTGAGTGGTTTAAGGGGAAACATTTAAATGTCTTGGAATGGTCTAGTCAAAGCCCAGACCTCAATCCATTTGAGAATTGGTGATATGACTTAAAAATTGCTGTACACCAGCGGAACCCATCCAACTTGAAGGAGCTGGAGCAGTTTTGCCTTGAAGAATGGGCAAAAATCCCAGTGGCTAGATGTGCCAAGCTTATAGAGACATACCCCAAGAGACTTGCAGCTGTAATTGCTGCAAAACGTGGCTCTACAAATGTCACGCCCTGACGTATGGAACTCTTGTTTGTTGAGTCAGGGTGTGGAAATCTATGTTGTATTTTCTATGTTTAAGTTCTAGTTGTTCTATTTCTATGTTTGGCCGGGTGTAATTCCCAATCAGAGGCAGCTGTCGCTCGTTGTCTCTGATTGGGGATCATACTTAGGTAGCCATGTTGCCTACCTTAGTTGTGGGATCTTGTTCCTGTTAGGCTGGTATGTGTATAGCCCTTTGGACTTCACGTTACGTTGTTTCTTGTTTTGTTGAATGTTTATTTAGTTAATAAACATGTATGCTTTTCACGCTGCACCTTGGTCCGACCCGTCTCTCAACGAACGTGACAACAAAGTATTGACTTTGGGGGGTGAATAGTTATGCACGCTCAAGTTTTCTGTTTTTTTGTCTTAAGTCTTGTTTGTTTCACAATAAAAAATATTTTGCATCTTCAAAGTGGTCGGCATGTTGTGTAAATCAAATGATACAAACCCCCCAAAAATCAATTTAATTCCAGGTTGTAAAGCAACAATATAGGAAAAATGCCAAGGGGGGTGAATACTTTCGCAAGCCACTGTATATGTGTGACTTCATGTCTGTTGCTGTCTGTGTGTGTGTGCCTGCATGTCTGTTGCTGTCTATACAGTGCCTATAGAAAGTATACACCCCCTTGGATTTCTTAACATTTTGTGTTACAAAGTAGGATTAAAATGGATTGAATTGTCATTTTTTGTCAACGATCTACATTTACATTTACGTCATTTAGCAGACTCTCTTATCCAGAGCGACTTACAAATTGGTGCATTCAACTTATGATAGCCAGTGGGACCACTTTTTTTTTCTTTTTTTTATGGGGGGGTGGGGGAGGGGGGTAGAATGATTACTTTTATACTATTCCAAGTATTCCTTATTCTACACAACATACTCTGTAATGTCAAAGTTAAAGAATTTTGTTGTGTTTTTTTTTTTTTTTTTTTTTGAATGAAAAATACAACACTAATATACCTAGATTAGATAAGTGTTTACCCCCCTGAGTCAATACATGTTAGAAACACCTTTGGCAGTGATTACAGCTGTGAGTCTACTTGGGTAAGTCTCATAACAGCTTTGCACACCTGTATTATGCAATATTTGCCCATTATTCATTTCAAAATTCTTCATGTTCTGTCAAGGTGTTAGCTAGACAGCAATTTTAAAGTCTTGCCATAGTTTTTCAAGCAGATTTAAGTCAAAACTGTAAATTGGCCACTCAGGAACATTCACTGTCTTCTTGGTAAGCAACTACAGTGTAGATTTGGCTTTATGTTGTAGGTTATTGTCCTGCTGAAAGGTGAATTACTCTCCCAGTGTCTGGTGTAAAGCAGACTGAAGCAGGTTTTCCTTTAGGATTTTGCCTGTGCTTAGCTTCATCCTGTTTCTTTTCATCCTGAAAAACTCCCAAGTCTTTACTGATGTCAAACACACCCATACCATGATGCAGCCACCACCATGCTTGAAAATAAGGAGGCAGTTACTCAGTGAAGCGTTGTGTTGGATTTGCCCCAAACATAAGGCTTTGCATTAAGGCCAAAAAGTGTATTCCTTTGCAGTGTTTATTTTTCTTCTCAGTATTACTTAAGTGTCTTGTTGCATAGATATTCTGTATACAGTCGTGGTCAAAAGTTTTGAGAATGACACAAGTATTCGATCTTCACAAAGTTCGCTGCTTCAGTGTTATGAGATATTTTTGTCAGATGTTAATATGGTATACTGAAGTATAATTAAAAGCATTCCATAAGTGTCAAAGGATTTTATTGACAATTACATTAAGTTTATGCAAAGAGTCAATATTTGCAGTGTTGACCCGTCTTTTTCAAGACCTCTGCAATCCGCTCTGGCATGCTGTCAATTAACTTCTGGGCCACATCCTGACTGATGGCAGCCCATTCTTGCATAATCAATGCTTTGAGTTTGTCAGAATTTGTGGGTTTTTGTTTGTCCATGTAATGAATACTCGGACAGAGTGGTAAGATCCAATCGCAGAATAGCGATGCTTTATTAGAGTACAGACAAGGGAATAGCTTAATCGTGGTCGGGCGGGCTGTGGTCAAAACCGGGCCAGGCAGAGACAGGCAGAGGTACCAAGGGAGCGGGCTTAATCGTAGTCGAGGGCACAGGCACAGGATCAGAGGACGGTAATCACTGGGATAGACAAGCAAAGGATTAAGCAATTCGGGGAGTCAAACAACGAGGCACAGGTCGGGTACACGGGTAATCAAAACAACGAACTCTCTCTCTCTCTCTGAACAAAACGCTTAGCAAGTCACAATGGAACAATACCTCGCACCGACTGAGCTTCTGAGCACACCTTATATCCTACACTAATTACTGACAGGTGTGCTCAGAACTCAGGTGAACCAGATCGAGTCTGATGACTCCCCCTCTCTGTAGATCGGGGAAGTGTCAGACTCTGTCTAGACCCAGCCAACCCCCGATCCCTTACAGTATCCCCCTCCCCAGGGCCGGCTCCTGACGGCCTTCTACCTCTACCGGGTGGTCTTCCTCTGGGTCGGGGTCCTGGATGATCTGGGTGTTCAGCGTGAAAGGTGGCCTTGAGAGCGGGGTCCAGTATGTCCTTAGCAGGGATCCAGGACCGTTCCTCAGGTCCATATCCCTCCCAGTCCACGAGATATTCGATGCCCCCTCGTCTCCGTCTTGACTCCAGTATCTCATGGACTGTATAGGTGGTGTCCTGTTCATCCTCCAAAGGTGGTGTAGTAGGTTGTTGAGCAATTGGGGGGTACATCGGGCTATAGTGGACAGCTTTCAACAGGGAGACGTGGAACGTAGGGTTTATCCTGTAGTGTCGAGGGAGTAACAGACGATAGGTGACAGGGTTAATACGTCTCAGTACCTTGAAAAGCCCGATGTACCTGGGTTGAAGCTTCTTGCAGCTCCGTCGGAACCGCAGGTCTCGGGTAGACAGCCACACTCGTTGCCCGGGTTGATAAGTGGGAGTAGGTCTCCGGCGTCGGTCTGCGTCGGTCGGCGTAGGTCTTTTGCTGTTGTGAGGCCTGACTGAGATGTTGATGGGCCGTCTCCCAGACCTGCGCACTCCGACGGAACCACTCGTCCACCGCCGGTACCATCCCGGGTGCGGTATCCCACGGGAACAGGGGTGGTTGATACCCTAGAACACACTGGAAGGGCGTTAGACGTAGGGAGGTGTGAATGAGTGAGTTCTGAGCATACTCTACCCAAGGAAGGAATCGGCTCCACTCTTGCGGCTGCCGCGAACATTGTTGCCGTAAATACCTCCCAATTTCCTGGTTGAGCCGTTCTGTCTGCCCATTGGCCTGGGGATGATATCCGGAGGTGAGGCTCACCGAGATACCCAAGCGTTCGCAGAAGGCCTTCCATACCCGGGATACGAACTGGGGTCCCCGGTCGGAAACAATATCCTCCGGAACACCAAACTGCCGGAACACCTGGTTAAACATAGTCTCAGCCATCTGAGTGGCGTTAGGTAAACGGGTCATGGGTACTAACCGACACATCTTGGAGAATCGATCGATGACCACGAGAATTGCAGTATGGCCCTCTGATTCTGGTAGATCGGTAACAAAGTCCATAGCAATGTGCGACCAGGGTCGTTGAGGAGTTGGCAATGGCATCAGCTTACCCTCCGGTAGTGCTCGAGGCGCCTTGGACTGAGCACATACTGGGCAGGATAATACGTAGTCTCTGACGTCATCTGTGAGGGAATCCCACCAGTATTTTCGGCTGATGAGTCGTGTAGTTCGAGTGATTCCGGGATGACCAGACCCCAGCGACGTGTGGCACCATTCCATCAGTTGAGGTCGAAGCGGAGCTGGTACAAACACCTTAGACACCGGTGTTTCTGGAGGGGCTGGTTCCGCTTGTAGGCTCTCCTGAATAGTGTCATCGATAGCCCACCTCACAGGACCAGCACGGCAACTCATGGGGAGGATAGGTTCTGGTTCCACGGGTCTTTCCGCGCGCTCGAACCGTCGGGAAAGCGTGTCCGCCTTACAATTCTTGGACCCGGGAATATAAGAGACAGTGAATTGGAAACGGTTGAAGAATAAAGACCACCTTGCCTGTCGGGAGTTCAGTCGTTTAGCACTGTGAAGATACTCCAGATTGCGGTGGTCCGTGAGCACTTGGAACGGATGATCTGCTCCCTCCAGCCAATGTCTCCACTCCTCCAGTGCTAACTTCACCGCCAGTAATTCACGATTTCCCACGTCGTAGTTCTGCTCGGCTGGATTCAGCTTCTTAGAAAAAAAAGCACAGGGTCGTGATTTAGGCGGCTCACCTTGGCGCTGGGATAGCACGGCTCCAACTCCAACCTCCGAGGCGTCCACCTCCACGATAAACGGCAAGGTAGGATCCGGCTGACATAAAATGGGAGCGGTGGTAAAGCGTTGTTTCAATGTCTCAAAAGCCCGCACTGCCCCCTCCGTCCATTTCAGACCACGACCCTTGTAGCTGGTCATCGCCGACAGGGGAGCTGCGGTTGTGCTGAAATTACGCACGAACCGTCTATAGTAATTGGCAAACCCTAAGAATCTCTGGAGCTCTTTCACCATCTGGGGTTGAGGCCAGTCTCGTACAGCTTGCACCTTGGATTCATCCAGTTTTACCCCGTCGGGAGTGAGTATGGCCCCAAGGAAGGAAATCGTAGTGACATGGAATTCACTCTTTTCGGCCTTCACGAACAGAGAGTGTTGTCGGAGTCGGTCCAGAACCTGTCGTACATGGGACACATGTTCACTCAGAGAGTTAGAGTAGATTAGGATGTCATCAATGTACACTATAACAAAGCGATCAATCAATTCCCTGAAAACGTCATTCATGAACGCCTGGAACACAGAGGGCGCGTTAGTAAGTCCATAGGGCATGACACAATATTCATGATGTCCTCGATGGGTGATGAAGGCGGTCTTCCATTCATCCCCTTCTCGAATGCGCACCAGATTGTACGCACTCCTGAGATCCAGTTTACTGTAGATGGAGGCCTGCCCCACCTGCTCGAGGGCTGCTGGAATCAAAGGAAGAGGGTAACGATTTTTAATGGTAATATCGTTCAAACCTCGATAGTCTATACAAGGACGCAGTCCGCCATCCTTTTTCTTAACAAAGAAAAAACTGGATGCGGCGGGAGACGTAGATGGGCGAATGGCCCCTTGCTGTAGTGCCTCATCAATATACTTGCTCATAGATTCTCGTTCCGGCTGTGACAAAGGGTAGATTCTTCCGCGAGGAGGGGTAGCCCCGGATAGCAGATCAATTGCACAGTCCCAGGCCCGATGCGGTGGTAACACGGTAGCCCTCTCCTTGGAGAACACCTGCGCGTAATCCTGGTACTCTGTAGGAACAACAGTAGACACCGCACCCTGCGCATCCTCCACAGTAGACGTTTTGCAAGGTAAAATGAGGCACTCTGCCCTACATACCTCACTCCAAGCCGTGATATCGCCAGATTTCCAGGAGATGACCGGATCATGGGTAACGAGCCAGGGGTGGCCGAGGACTAGCGGCTCCCGTGGAGCGGAGATGACGAACAGAATGATGTTCTCATGGTGCAGGGAGACCACTTGTAACTTTATTTCCTCGGTACGGTGCGTAATGAACCCAGTGCCCATGGGCTCACCGTCTAGCGCGTTGACTCGCAGGGGAGGTTGAATTGGGATAAGTTGAACTCCCAATTCCTCAGCGAGACCCACATCCATAAAACTGGCAGCCGCCCCGGAATCAATAAGACCTTCCAATCTGCGCACTCTCTCTCCAACAGATAAGGTAACTGGCACATACATTTGTTTAGATGTGATGTTGAAAACGTGAGTCTCACTCACCGGTTTGGCAGTTCCGAGGCGATATTCTGGGGTACGGTTTGGTCGTACTGGACATTGTCGAATGAAATGACCCGACTGACCACAATACAGGCATAGTCCGTCTTGCCGACGTCGTTGTCTCACCGAACCCTGTAGGGGTGACCGTCCCAGTTGCATGGGTTCCTCCTCAGATTCTCTCCTCCGCTCTGTCGATTGCTTAGGACCAGTGACCGAGGGCTCCCGGACTGTGGATACCTTGTGTTGCACTATCAGATTATCAATAGAGACGGCGATGTTGATAAACTCATGTAGCGCAGTGATATCTCCCCGACAAGCCAACTCAGTCTGTACTTCTTTGCGCAGCCCTCTTCGGAAAACGGTGAGCAAAGCAGTCTCGCTCCATCCGCTACCGGCTGCTATAGTACGGAACTCTAAGGCGTAGTCGGCTACTGTGCGACAGCCCTGCTGAAGTTCGCATAGTTGGTCTCCCACACTACGCCCAGATACTGGGTGGTCGAACACCTCTTGGAACAGTGTTTTGAACTGAACTTCCGCATTCAACTCGGGGACCTCAGCTGCCCAAAGCGCAGTAGCCCAATCCAGTGCTCTTCCCGTTAGCAGAGAAATCATGAAGTCCACCCTGCTACGGTCATCGGGAAACATAGTACGATTATACGACATATAAAGGGACGTCTGGAGTAGAAACCCCTGACATTTACCAGGTTCCCCGTCGTACCTTGTCGGTAGAGAAATCGGAGGTGCATGACGAGGACTGACCGTGCTCGGAGTGGTGCCTTCAGCTGCACCAGCGTTGAGTAGTTGCAGGAGTTCATCCATCCGTTTCTCCTGTATCTCCCATCGCCTCTGTAATTCCGCTGGATCCATGGTATGGGCGAGGTATTCTGTAATGAATACTCGGACAGAGTGGTAAGATCCAATCGCAGAATAGCGATGCTTTATTAGAGTACAGACAAGGGAATAGCTTAATCGTGGTCGGGCGGGCTGTGGTCAAAACCGGGCCAGGCAGAGACAGGCAGAGGTACCAAGGGAGCGGGCTTAATCATAGTCGAGGGCACAGGCACAGGCACAGGATCAGAGGACGGTAATCACTGGGATAGACAAGCAAAGGATTAAGCAATTCGGGGAGTCAAACAACGAGGCACAGGTCGGGTACACGGGTAATCAAAACAACGAACTCTCTCTCTCTCTCTGAACAAAACGCTTAGCAAGTCACAATGGAACAATACCTCGCACCGACTGAGCTTCTGAGCACACCTTATATCCTACACTAATTACTGACAGGTGTGCTCAGAACTCAGGTGAACCAGATCGAGTCTGATGACTCCCCCTCTCTGTAGATCGGGGAAGTGTCAGACTCTGTCTAGACCAAGCCAACCCCCGATCCCTTACAGTCCACCGAGGGCTCAGTTGAGGATCGACCACAAGTTCTCAATGGGATTAAGGTCTGGGGAGTTTCCTGGCCATGGACCCAAAATTTCGATGTTTTGTTCCCCGAGCCACTTAGTTATCACTTTTGCCTTATGGCAAGATGCTCCATCATGCTGGAAAAGGCATTGGTCGTCACCAAACTGTTCTTGGATGGTTGGGAGAAGTTGCTCTCGGAGGATGTGTTGGTACCATTCTTTATTCATGGCTGTGTTCTTAGGCAAAATTGTGAGTGAGCCCACTCCCTTGGCTGAGAAGCAACCCCACACATGAATGGTCTCAGGATGCTTTACTGTTGGCATGACACAGGACTGATGGTAGCGCTCACCTTGTCTTCTGTGGACAAGGTGTTTTTTCCGGATGCCCCAAACAATTGGAAAGGGGATTCATCAGAGAAAATGACTTTACCCCAGTCCTCAGCAGTACAATCCCTGTACCTTTTGCAGAATATCAGTCTGTTCCTGATGTTTTTCCTGGAGAGAAGTGGCTTCTTTGCTGCCCTTCTTGACACCAGGCCATCCTCCAAAAGTCTCTGCCTCACTGTGCATGCAGATGCACTCACACCTGCCTGCTGTCATTCCTGACCAAGCTCTGCACTGGTGGTGCCCCGATCCCGCAGCTGAATCAACTTTAGGACACGGTCCTGGCACTTGCTGGACTTTCTTGGGTGCCCTGACACCTTCTTCACAACAATTGAACCTCTCTCCTTGAAGTTCTTGATGATCCGATAAATGGATGATTTAGGTGCAATCTTACTAGCAGCAATATCCTTGCCTGTGAAGCCCTTTTTGTGCAAAGCAATGATGATGGCACGTGTTTCCTTGCAGGTAACCATGGTTAACAGAGGAAGAACAATGATTTCAAGCACCACCCTCCTTTTAAAGCTTCCAGTCTGTTATTCTAACTCAATCACCATGACAGAGTGATCTTAAGCCTTGTCCTCGTCAACACTCTCACCTGTGTTAACGAGATAATCACTGATATGATGGCAGCTGGTCCTTTTGTGGCAGGGGTGAAATGCAGCGGAAATGTTTTTTGGGGATTAAGTTCATGGCAAAGAGGGACTTTGCAATTAATTGCAATTCATCTGATCACTCTTCATAACATTCTGGAGTATATGCAAATTGCCATCATCAAAACTGAGGCAGCAGACTTTGTGAAAATTTGTATTTGTGTCATTCTCAAAACTTTTGACCACGACTGTATATGTATTCTTCTTTTCACTCTGTCATTTAGGTCGTTATTGTGGAGTCACTACAATGTTTTTTATCCTTCCTCAGTTTTCTCCCATCACAGCCATTGAACGTCACTTCCTGTTGAACGTGGAATGAGGGAGAGCTCGTTTTGTTGTTTTGCAAAGTTTGTTGTTTTGGAAAGTTTTGAAAGTCTATTGAAAAAGTTTGGTTACTAGCTAGCTACTCTACCTTTTGAGTTTGGATCCCACGATGCGGTTGGCAACAGTTGCTACTCTCTGTCCAGTGATCCAGGCAGGATGTTTGGCCTATCAAGCTAGCAGGGTTTTCTTGAGGGCTTGAGGGCAGCCGACGATGCGATTAGCCACTGCGGCTTGGCCCGCGGATTATCCCGGGCTTGTGGCTGTCTAGAACCAGGTGAAGCATTCCAGGTGAAGCTGGTTGAGAGAATGCCAAGAGTGTGCAAAGCTGTCATCAAGGCAAAGGGTGGCTATTTGACGAATCTCAAATATAAAATATATTTTGATTTTTTAAACACTTTTTTGGTTAATACATGATTCCATATGTGTTATTTCATAGTTTTGATGTCTTCAATATTATTCTACAATGTAGAAAATAGTAAAAATAAAGAAAAAACGTTGAATGAGTAGGTGTCCAAACTTTTGACTGATACTGTATATATAGCAATCAAAGAAAACATATTTAAAATATATCTCATGAATAATATGCAACCATTCAAACAACACATGCATTAGCATTAGTAGAAAAAACGTATTTCACTTACCAGTCTAAAGTGGCGTCCTCTCTTTCCAAAAACATATCTTCAGTTGTTGAGTCTAAACTATATTCACTAAGTCCACATCTGCTGGTTCTGTGACACTTTCACAGTCAATTTCTGCTATAATCTAGTCCAAATCTGTACACCTGGACTTTGATTTAGCTTTTCCAGTATTAGTAGCCATATTGTACTTTCAAAATTTGCAGAAAACTATGATTACTAAATCGAGCTGTGCGTAACGCGATGTGCCACTTCTTTGTTTAGATTTCCAATGGACACTAAACGGTGTTGCTCATGTGTTGAATATACAGGCTTTTCCTCTGACAAAGGACCATCTCATACTCCTTTAAAGTCCAGCTCATTGGCTATCTAGCTACCTACAGTGGGGAGAACAAGTATTTGATACACTGCCGATTTTGCAGGTTTTCCTACTTACAAAGCATGTAGAGGTCTGTAATTTTTATCATAGGTACACTTCAACTGTGAGAGACGGAATCTAAAACAAAAATCCAGAAAATCACATTGTATGATTTTTAAGTAATTAATTTGCATTTTATTGCATGACATAAGTATTTGATACATCAGAAAAGCAGAACTTAATATTTGGTACAGAAACCTTTGTTTGCAATTACAGAGATCATACGTTTCGTGTAGGTCTTGAACAGGATTGCACACACTTCAGCAGGGATTTTGGCCCACTCCTCCATACAGACCTTCTCCGTATCCTTCAGGTTTCGGGGCTGTCGCTGGGCAATACGGACTGTCAGCTCCCTCCAAAGATTTTCTATTGGGTTCAGGTCTGGAGACTGGCTAGGCCACTCATGGACCTTGAGATGCTTCTTACGGAGCCACTCCTTAGTTGCCCTGGCTGTGTGTTTCGGGTCGTTGTCATGCTGGAAGACCCAGCCACGACCCATCTTCAATGCTCTTACTGAGGGAAGGAGGTTGTTGGCCAAGATCTCGCGATACATGGCCCCATCCATCCTCCCCTTAATACGGTGCAGTCGTCCTGTCCCCTTTGCAGAAAAGCATCCACAAAGAATGATGTTTCCACCTCCATGCTTCACGGTTGGGATGGTGTTCTTGAGGTTGTACTCATCCTTCTTCTTCCTCCAAACACGGCAAGTGGAGTTTAGACCAAAAAGCTCTATTTTTGTCTCATCAGACCACATGACCTTCTCCCATTCCTCCTCTGGATCATCCAGATGGTCATTGGCAAACTTCAGACGGGCCTGGACATGCGCTGGCTTGAGCAGGGGGGACCTTGCGTGCACTGCAGGATTTTAATCCATGACGGCGTAGTGTGTTACTAATGGTTTTCTTTGAGACTGTGGTCCCAGCTCTCTTCGGGTCATTGACCAGGTCCTGCCGTGTAGTTCTGGGCTGATCCCTCAACTTCCTCATGATCATTGATGCCCCACGAGGTGAGATCTTGCATGGAGCCCCAGACCGAGGGTGATTGACCGTCATCTTGAACTTCTTCCATTTTCTAATAATTGCGCCAACAGTTGTTGCCTTCTCACCAAGCTGCTTGCCTATTGTCCTGTAGCCCATCCCAGCCTTGTGCAGGTCTACAATTTTATCCCTGATGTCCTTACACATCTCTCTGGTCTTGGCCATTGTGGAGAGGTTGGAGTCTGTTTGATTGAGTGTGTGGACAGGTGTCTTTTATAAAGGTAATGAGTTCAAACAGGTGCAGTTAATACAGGTAATGAGTGGCGAACAGGAGGGCTTCTTAAAGAAAAACGAACAGGTCTGTGAGAGCCGGAATTCTTACTGGTTGGTAGGTGATCAAATACTTATGTCATGCAATAAAATGCAAATTAATTACTTAAAAATCATACAATGTGATTTTCTGGATTTTTGTTTTAGATTCTGTCTCTCACAGTAGAAGTGTACCTATGATAAATATTACAGAACTCTACATGCTTTGTAAGTAGGGAAACCTGCAAAATCGGCAGTGTATCAAATACTTGTTCTCCCCACTGTATGTTTCAAAGCAAAATAGGTGGTCATTGGACCAAGATACAGTCAATCAAGTGAACACCGCCCGCCTCATTGTTGCGTAATCATGTCAGTTCTTGGTGGGCTCAAATAGCTTTTGTGTAGCCTATACGTCATGCAGAATGATTTAAAAAAGTTTGGTTGCCTTCTTGAGTATCTGAGGATCGCAGAAAAACCTAATTTGACTGGGCGAAACAAGGTGTTGCGTTTATATTCTGTCTAAATGTTTTGTTGCAAGTTGAACGAGTCGGAATTCAGGCGAAACGCTGTATACAACATGGATCGTGTTAGGATATAAACATGGATTTTATCAAACAAAACAACTCTACAGTTTATCTCTGGGACCCTCAGGATGACAAATCAGAGCAAGATTACTGAATGTAAGTACATTACTTACCTTCAGAGGTGAGTGTATCAAACCAGTTGCTTTGTTAAAAGTTTTTTGTTGTTGTGCAACAATAGCATGGTATACTTCAAACAATAGCATGGTATATTTTAGCTGTAATACCTACTGTAAATTGGACACTGCAATTAGATTAACAATAATTTAAGCTTTCTGACTATACATGTATATGTCAGATTATCCGAGGTTAATGGAAGCTTCTCTAATGTCAAACATGTAAAGTGTGGTGTACCACAGGGTAGCTCTCTAGGCCCTCTACTCCTTTTTATTTTTACCAATGACCTGCCACTGGCATTAAACAAAGCAGGTGTGTCCATGTATGCTGATGATTCAACCATATACGCATCAGCAACCATAGCTAATGAAGTCACTGAAACCCTTAACAAAGAGTTGCAATCTGTTTCGGAATGGGTGGCCAGTAATAAACTGGTCCTGAACATCTCTAAAACTAAGAGCATTGTACTTGGTACAAATCATTCCCTAAGTTTTAGACCTCAGCTGAATCTAGTAATGAATGGTGTGGCTGTTGAATAAGTTGAGGAGACTAAATTACTTGGCGTTAACTTAGATTGTAAACTGTCATGGTCAAAACATATAGATTAAATGGTTGTAAAGGTGGGGAGAGGTCTGTCCGTAATAAAGAGATGCTCTGCTCTTTTGACACCACACTCCACAAAGCAAGACCTGCAGGCTTTAGTTTTATCTTATCTTGATTATTGTCCAGTCATATGGTCAAGTGCTGCAAAGAAATACTTAGTTAAGCTGCAGCTGGCCCAGAACAGAGCAGCACGTCTTGCTCTTCATTGTAATCAGAGGGCTAATATTAATACTATGCATGCCAGTCTCTCTTGGCTAAGAGTTGAGGAAAGACTGATGGCCTCACTTCTTGTTTTTATAAGAAACATGAATGTGTTGGAAATTCCAAATTGTTTGCATAGTCAACTTACACACAGCACTGACACACACACTTACCCCACCAGACATGCCACCAGGGGTCTTTTCACAGTCCCCAGGTCCAGAACAAATTCAAGGAAATGTACAGTATTATACAGAGCATGAGTGCATGGAACTTCCTTCCATCTTATATAGCGCAAGTGAACAATAAACCTGGTTTCAAATAACAAATAAGCAACACCTCACAGCGCAACGCCTCTCCCCCATGAGACCAACTTGTTGTGTGTATGTACTGACATGTATATGTAACTGATAGATGCACACACACACACACTACATGTTAATGTTTTTAAATGTAAAGTATTTTGTCTGTAATATATTTTTCGTTATGTGTCTGACCCCAATAAGACTAGCTGTCGCCATTGGCGTCGGCTAATGGGGATCGTAATTAATCGAAATTGCTTTATTTAAAGTGGAACTGAAAACATTCTAGCAATGTGAAGTCTTATTAAAATCTGTTCATTAACACCCCCAGGAAGAATATGACACTTAAAAAAAAAAAAATCTGACAAGCGACCACTTAGATATGGTTATTTTCATGTTTTCATACATTCTTAGAATGTTTGGGAATTACTGTACATATACTAAGGCATTTGTGAAAATTCGATAGTAATATAGAGTAGGAAAGCTGCCGTGCGTTTGGACATTTAATAGACACTGCAGTAAATAAAACCAAATAAAAAGCATATGTCTTGTCCAGGACCGGAGTCTACACAGACCGGTGCGCTATAGCCAATCAGAGCTACAGTAGGCCTTTATAAAAACAAGCCATTTGCCACATGGGCCTGCCATCATTCACTTTGAACTGAACTGTGTGTTTACAGGCAGTTGCAACAGTGCCAAAAGCCACAAAATACACCTGAATGGATTTCTGCAAATATGTAAACACCACGGGAGTGCTCTTACATTTGAGAACTTTACAGTCCTATTGATCAAACAACCATATAAAGGTAGGCTCCCTATCCACCAGTGATGCACATCAACAATAACAAGGATTTCGCTACACCCGCAATAACATCTACTAAATATGTGTATGTGACCAATAAAATGTGATTTGATTTGACAAGATCAACAACTAATGCTAGCCAGAGCAAAATGAGCTAAAATCTAACGAAAGAACATTAGAAAAACCCTATTAAACTTTTTCAGCTAGTTGGCCATAAAAATTACACTGATAAACGATGGGGAATTGTAGCCTCCTCCTCCTTCTGCAGCTTGCCTGCCAATGCATGCTTGTCCCAACCAAGCAATCAAGCTAACTGGCTAAAGTTAGCCATAGCAGAACTGGTTAGGCTGTTTACATATTATCTAGAGCGTTCTTGACTAACTATTACTTTTTTTGCCTACGTTTACTGACACCGGTCATATTCAGTGCGTAAATTCATCAGCTGTTCTTCGCTCTGGCACACTCAGACGAGAGTGCTCTGAAATCAGAGTAGATAGCCAGAGTGAATTTATGAACGCAAGAGATATGCTAACTGGATAACAGTCGTTCAAGTTCTATCTAGCTAACCAAATGACACTTGCATTTCTAGCTGTGTATAGCCACCGAAAAACGAAATGAGGAGGAAAAGTCAGTCACTCACCCAGTCCTCCAATAGCATGACATGACATCCTCCTAGCAGCTAGTTGCTAGCTAGCTATCTAGCTAATGTTAGGCTCTGTGTTTTTAGCTTGTTACATAAATAGATAGAGTATGCTTGTTTTTAGCTTGCTACATAAATAGATATGCTAGCCTATTAGCCACATTATGACTGACTTGTGATCATTGCTCTTGACATTCCCAGCCTTAGTTACATTCGTCCGTTTTTGTCCAGAATATTGAGTCATTGAAACTGAAACAGTGCATCCCGAATGGAGGCAGTAAACAATGTACCAGGCCAGCTGTGATTTACAACCTTATAACAATATTTTTTGGACTAACAAGAAATGTATTGGTGAATTATATTAATCATGCATTGAACTGCATCCATCTATTCTGCCAACAATGCAGTGGTGTAGTGATGCCTGGAGAAGGGATATACTCTAATATTGCCCAAAAGTTCCCAAACGGCCCGCCCAGCAAAGGAAAGGCATCCTGTGTGAAGAATCGTATGTTTTACTATGTTTTCCTATGAGTTTTTCTATAGATTTTTCAGATTTTCACTCTCAAAATCACACCTTTTTTTAATAGAAAAAAATACAAAAATATGATGGTCTAAGTCCACAACAATGCTTAAACCACATCAATCTGATTGGGTGGGCCTGACAGAGCCTGGCTCCCCATTGGGTGGTCCTCTGTCTACCCAGGCCCATCCATGTCTACGCCCCTGATGCAAACCGCTCATGATCGCAATTGCGCATCACAAATAGCCTACTAACCAAAACTTCGGACTAAACTTTTTCAATACCTGGTTTGCATACCCATTGTTGCCTTTGTTAGCATTTACTGGTAGATATCATAAATTGAAATGTCTCTCCTACCCTGAGCTGCTCTATGCCTAAATCAGTTGAGAGTTGCACACTCTTGTTGCCTGCAGATGATATTCTGCTGAAACTAGGCTATGAGTGCGGCGCGAATGTGATATACAGGCTGTTAAGATATTAATGTTTCAAGAAAGGAGTATATATATTTGGCCTGGCGAAGTGGTTTTATGCACTGACTGAATGGAAGCTGATGATTATGAGTATTTTACTCCTCTGTCCGAGACTGAGGACAAATATATCCAACACCGAGACAAGACCAACACACTCAATATGTGGTCTCGAGACCAGACTCGAGACCGGTCTTGAGTACTACAATACTGGTTTGTCCTATACCTATATCCTTCCTTTAATTTTTTGTAACCGGTACTGGTTACCTTCAGATGAGTCCCGTGACACTTGTGGGGGTCATATAGCAACACGGAGAACAACATTGTGTTCATAAGAATCTCCCCTTTCCAGTGGGGTCACATTAGTTTGTAGCCCAATTGGTGCGGACGCTACAAAACAGAAGTTGGCACATCGACTGTACCGACTTCAGACGTGTCCCCTGACACTTGTCTCCCCTTTCTATAGAGTGGTCATAATAGTTTGTAGGTCAAACCATTTTTACACCACGTTTTCGTGAGAAGACCGATTTTCGGGATGTCTCATGGTCTGACAAACACCGCTGTAGCTCTGTCACCTTTCTCTGCAGATGCGGAATTGTGATATCGGCGGATGCCGTGGATTGAGATGCAAAAAAACATCTGTAGTTTAAACTGACGGATTTTAATGGGGATTTTTTTATTATGTTACTTAGATTGACGCAGCGGTGTGTCAATCAACTCTAGGGGGTATTAATATGCATCAGGAGGATTAAGTGTCTGGTGTCTCTCTCAGAAAGAGGAGAGGAGACTCAAAACTCCAGACAGATCAACCAGACCAGACAGCTTTTTATCTCCTCCAGTCCATATTTTTCCTGCCACAGTTCCAGACGTGGGCAAATTGGAAGAACAAAGCTACAAATGAAATGATGTGCTTGTCAACCATTCGTCATCAACGTCCACTTGAATGGTAAGACACTGATTGCTAATGAGCCTATTCCAAAACACATTTATCCTGTTTGTCTAATAGCATAGTAGATCCTGATACAGCGGTTAGTTATTGCAGGTCTCAACAAGTGGCATAGTGATTGGGGATTGAGAGGCCATCACTGTGAACACTATCAGAGGTAGATCAGGGCTCTACAGTGCGACCATTTTACTCGCATATGCATATGCGGCTAAATATTTAGATGTGTGACCAATGTGCCTAGAATAATTTAGGATTCTAGCATTATTACCTCAAATATTTTTCATTGTGCTCCTAAATGTCTTCGTGTGTGCCTACATTGTTTTACTTAGGTGCACACGTGCTCCTTGTAAAAAAATTCAGCATAGATCCCTGTTGATTAACTAAAACATCAAGCCAAGATTCACACGGTTCAAAGGTTGAATTTTTCATTGTGTTCAAGAGGGAAAATGAATTGCATTTATTCCCATGGTACTTACAGTATGTAGCAAGCATTTTACCCAAAGCAACATTAACATTGACAATTCATGTTAGACCATTATATCAACTAGCAATACATGTGCTGATATCTGTCTTTCCCTCTCTCTCTCTCTCTCTCTCTCTCTCTCTCTCTCTCTCTCTCTCTCTCTCTCTCTCTCTCTCTCTCTCTCTCTCTCTCTCTCTCTCTCTCTCTCTCTCTCTCTCTCTCTCTCTGCATGCTGGGAGTGTTTGGTGCATGCTGGGAATTGTATGAGCGAGTGCGAGTGTTGTTTGGAGTTAGATCGCCTGTGTTTTCTTTCTTGTTTCCTTTTCTTGGTGGATTTCATTCTTCTACGCATTATTACGTTTTTTTGTTTTTTTTGTTGGTAGAATTAGGTATATTATATTTCTTGTTGGAATTGCCCTGGTTTTGGTGGGGATGGCGACCCACATGGGGACGCCATCCCTGTCACTTCGGCACGACTTCAGGTGTGTTACTGAAGCTACTGTCACTGTGGAGGAGTTTATTTTCGCCGTAGGAGAGAAGGTAGGCTATGGAAATGTTGCTTATGCGTTGCGGATGAATAAAGCGGTGGTGGTTTTTCTTAAAGAAGAGCGTCTTGTCGATCGGATGGTTGAGCATGGCATACTTCTTAAAGGTATGTTTATTCAAGCTATGCCGCCTTTTTCTCCGTCAACAAGGGTAACGATTTCGAATGTACCGCCGTTTATTTCCAATGAGCTATTGGAGCACGAGTAATTGCCATTTGGGAAGTTTGCAAGTTCAATTAAGATTGTCCCGTTGGGTTGCAAACACCCGGCTCTGAAACAGGTTATGTTGTTTCGGCGACAGGTGTTTATGCTTTTGGACTCACCGGAGCAGATGTTTAAAGTCAAGTATGACAATAGACTGTATATGGCTTACAGTATGCTAGTACGGGTAGTCAATGGTGTTTTGAGTGTGGGGATGTTGGCCATAAGCGACATGATTGCCCGAAAAGGGAGAAGGCGGAGGGAGGGATGCAGGTGCGCCTCGTAATGCCTGGGCCCACTGATGTAGGTAGAGGTGGGCCAACAGTGGAAGAGCAACCACAAGCACCTGTTGCTGAGGAACAAGTTTTCCGTGTTGAGGGTACTGAGTTGCAGCTTGTACCAGAGGGGAACATAGCATCTGATGTGCAGCAGAAAAATATTGTTGTAGGAGGTAAGGACGGATCTGGGGAGCCATTTCCCCAGACTGGTGAGGAGATGCCCAGTAAGAGTGATGGGGTACAGGAGGAGGTTCAGGTGGGGCTAGTCTCCCAGGTAGTGGAGGAGATGCCTGGTACGAGTGATGGGGTGCAAGTGGGGAGTGTTGAGAGGGATGTGACAGAGGGGAGTCAGGGGTCTGTGGCCTCAGTTGTGGAGGATCAGGAGAAGGATATGGACATTTCTGATATATCTGTTGATATGATAGCAGCTGGCGATGACTCAATTTACAATCTAGATGAGGTAAATGGGTTCCTGGATCAGATTTTCTTGATGTTGATGAGTTTTTGAGGTCAGTTGTGACGTTACAGAAGACGGTAGGGTTAAACCAGTTGAGTGTGAAGAAGCGTTTCCACTTGAGGAAATTTGTTACTGCTGTCACGGCAGCAAAAGGTAGTGGGAAACGTGGTAAGGTTAAGAGAAAATTTAAGCAATGATGATTATCATGCCTCATAGGGTGTTTTGTTTCTATTTGTCTGATTTCTCTGTGGTTTCTTCTGTTTTTCCGTTCTCTTTTCTAAATGGAGGTACTAAGGGTAGGTTCTCTCAATATTAATAGGGGAAGGGACAGGAATAAGAGGGCTAGGGTATTAGAAGTAATAAAACAGAAAAGGCTTAATGTAGTTTTTCTACAGGAGATACATAGTGATGAGGCTAATGAGGTTGACTGGGGTATGTGGTGGGAGGGGCAGCGTACACTTTTACTAATTTTAGTGCTGGGGTGTCAATTTTGTTTTTCTCAGGCTTAGGGGTGACTGTGGTATCTACAACAAAGATTGTCAAGGGTCAGGTTTTATTGGTCAAGGCGGATGTTAGTTTTTTAAAGTTTTATTTTGGTAATGTTTATGCTCATAATGAGGGTACAGAGCATATTGCTGTATTTGATCAAATAAAGGAAACCTTAAGACAGTGTGACCAAGAGGGGTGTATGGTTTTAGGGGGGGACTGGAACTGTAGAGTGGATTTTACTGTTGATCGCACTGCTGAAAAACCTCACCTGCGGTCAGCAGTTTGTCTGTCTGGTCTACTAAGTAAGAAATGCAAAAGTTAGGCAGTACACATGGCTAAAAGTTAATGAAGGTCAGTGCAGCAAGGTTAGACAGTTTGTATGTACAGTGAGGGAAAAAAGTATTTGATCCCCTGCTGATTTTGTACGTTTGCCCACTGACAAAGACATGATCCGTCTATAATTGTAATAGTATGTTTATTTGAACAGTGAGAGACAGAATAACAACAACAAAATCCAGAAAAACTCATGTCAAAAATGTTATCAATTTACTTGCATTTTAATGAGGGAAAAAAGTATTTGTATGCACGCATGACTGTAAGTCGCTTTGGATAAAAGTGTTTGCTAAGTGGCATATTCAAAAAGTATTTCACCCCTCTGCAAAACATTACTTAGTATTTGGTGGCAAAACCCTTGTTGGCGATCACAGAGGTCAGACGTTTTTTGTAGTTGGCCACCAGGTTTGCACACATCTCAGGAGGGATTTTGTCCCACTCCTCTTTGCAGATCTTCTCCAAGTCATTAAGGATTCGAGGCTGACATTTGGCAACTCGAACCTTCAGCTCCCTCCACAGATTTTCTATGGGATTAAGGTCTGGAGACTGGCTAGGCCCCTCCAGGACCTTAATGTGCTTCTTCTTGAGCCACTCCTTTGTTGCCTTGGCCGTGTATTTTGGGTCATTGTGATGCTGGAATACCCATCCACGACCCATTTTCAATGCCCTGGCTGAGGGAAGGAGGTTCTCACCCAAGATTTGACGGTACATGGCCCCATCCATCGTCCCTTTGATGTGGTGAAGTTGTCCTGTCCCCTTAGCAGAAAAACACCCCCAAAGCATAATGTTTCCACCTCCATGTTTGACGGTGGGGATGGTGTTCTTGGGGTCATAGGCAGCATTCCTCCTCCTTCAAACATGGCGAGTTGAGTTGATGCCAAAGAGCTCAGTTTTGGTCTCATCTGACCACAACACTTTCACCCAGTTCTCCTCTGAATCATTCAGATGTTCATTGGCAAACTTCAGATGGGCATGTATATGTGCTTTCTTGAGCAGGGGGACCTTGCGGGTGCTGCAGGATTTCAGTCATTCACGGCGTAGTGTGTTACCAATTGTTTTCTTGGTGACTATGGTCCCAGCTGCCTTGAGATCATTGACAAGATCCTCCCGTGTAGTTCTGGGCTGATTCCTCACCGTTCTCATGATCATTGCAACTCCACGAGGTGAGATCTTGCATGGAGCACCAGGCCGAGGGAGATTGACAGTTATTTTGTGGTTCTTCCATTTGCGAATAATCGCACCAACTGTTGTCACCTTCTCACCAAGCTGCTTGGCGATGGTCTTGTAGCCCATTCCAGCCTTGTGTAGGTCTACAATCTTGTCCCTGACATCCTTGGAGAGCTCTTTGGTCTTGGCCATGGTGGAGAGTTTGGAATCTGATTGATTGATTGCTTCTGTGGACAGGTGTCTTTTATACAGGTAACAAGCTGAGATTAGGAGCACTCCCTTTAAGAGTGTGCTCCTAATCTCAGCTCGTTACCTGTATAAAAGACACCTGGGAGCCAGAAATCTTTCTGATTGCAAGGGGTCAAATACTTATTTCCCTCATTAAAATGCAAATCAATTTATAACATTTTTGACATGCGTTTTTCTGGATTTTTTTGTTGTTATTCTGTCTCTCACTGTTCAAATAAACCTACCATTAAAATTATAGACTGATCATTTCTTTGTCATTGGGCAAACGTTCAAAATCAGCAGGGGATCAAATACTTTTTTCCCTCACTGTATCTGAGCACTACTGTGGTAGGGTTGCAAAGTGTGACATTACCCCTGTGGGTTTTCCTGATCACCATACTGTTACTGTTGATATTCACTTGTCTTGTCCACGAAGGTCATCACCTTATTGGTATTTTAATGTTAAGTTATTACATGGCGCCATTTTTTGTGAAAAGTTTTTGTTGTTTTGGGAAAAATGAGGGTTATTAAATGGAATTCGGAGTCCTTGAGACAATGGTGGGAGGTTGGGAATGCCCAAATACGTGTGTTTTGTCTACGGTATCAAATCAAATCAAATTGAACAGGACGTCAAATCTATTGAATTGAAGTTGCTCACTCAGAATGACCCCGGACTAGTCATGAACTTACAGGACAAGAGACATGAACTGAGGTCATTTTTACAGGAAAGAGTGAAGGGTGCCTTGATTAGGTCTCGCTTTGCTACCCTCAAGGATATGGATGCTCCTAGCGTTTAAAAAAAAAACCTAGGGCAGTCGACATTGCAATGCAAACAGATGGTCTGCCTTCGTCTCCCTGATGGGAAGGTGACCACGGATGATGGTGAGATGTGCCAACATGCTCTACTCTGCCCTCTGTAAGGCAGAGGATTGTGATCCTTTGTGTGCTGAACAGTTGTTACATGGACTTCCTCAATTGGGCCCTGAGCAGAAAGCTGCTTTGGACTCTGACATTACTCTGCAGTAGCTGTCCATTGCAGTTATGCAGCTCTCATCAGGCCGAGCCACTGGCATCAATGGTTTACCATCTGATTTCTATAAGCACTTTTGGGGGTCTATTGGGGGGGATTTTTATGAAGTGGTTTGTGAATCTTTTCATGAGGGTTCTCTTCCTGTATCCTGTCAACGTGCTGTGCTTTCATTGTTGCCAAAAAAGGGGAATTTGGCTCTTTTAAATAGGCGACCTGTTGCATTGCTGTGTGCAGAATATAAAATGATATCTAAGTGTCTCTCAAACAGGTTGAAAGAATATCTGGGGCTGTTGGTCCACAAGGACCAGTATTACTGTGTAGCTGACCGCTCTATTGTTGATAACTTGTTTCTAATAAGAGATGTTTTTGACATTTGTAAACTGTCTGATGTGAATGTGTATGGTGAAGGTGGGGGGTGGTTTGAGCTGCCACATCCCCGTCCAAAAAGGTATTAGGCAGGGATGCCCAATTTCAAGACAGTTATATTGTCTGGCAATTGAACCAATGCTTTGTTTTTTAAGAGTGAGGCTTACTGGATTCTCTGTGCCAGGGGTTATGAAGGGTCCCACGATTGCACTGTCTGCGTATGCAGATGACATGACAGTTTTTATTACAGGGTGTGAGGATGTTAAGGTTCTCTCAAATGCTTTAAAGGTGTTTGAGGGGGCCTCCTCAGCTAGAGTTAATTGGGAAAAGAGTGAATGGCTGTGGGCAGATCAGCTTCAGATAGGGTCTGCACCCCAGGGGGGCTTCAGTGGGGCAGAGATGGGATGAAGATTTTGAGGGGTTTTCTAGGCTCCGATGTCTTTCAAAAAAAGAACTGTGAGGGTGTAGTGGAGAAGGCGTGTCCCAGATTGTCTACATGGAAATCGGTGCTACCCCAGCTGTCTTATAGGGGAAGGGTGCTGGTGGCCAATAACCTAGCCATCTCTACCCTGTGGCACAGACTAATGATTTTACAGCCACCGGGGGCTCTGATACAAGAGCTTCAGAGGACCCTTGTCAATTTCTTCTGGTCTGGACAACATTGGATTAAAGCTGCAGCACTGTACCTGCCACTGCATGAGGGTGGGCAAGGCCTGGTGGACATTTCTTCTAGGATTATGGCTTTCCAGCTTCAAGCAGCTCAGAGACTGTTGTACAGTGACAGTTCTAGCTGGGTCGATACAGCCCACACATTGATGAGGAGAGCGGGCTGTTTGGGCTTAGACAAGCACCTTTTCCTCTTAAAGCTAGAGGGGGGTGATTTGTCTGGCCTGACTCCATTCTATGAGTCTGTAATGCAGGCTTGGAGAGTTTCGACATGTCCCGTAAGGCCGGCACGCCACTAGGGATGTGGCTTTTTGAAGAGCCTCTTTTTTATAACACTGTCATCCAGTCCCGTGCTTTGGGTTCAGCCAGCCTACGTTCATGCCTGTTAGGAGTGGGGTGTACCAAGCTGGGTCATCTGATGCGGAGCAGGAGCAGATCGTTGGAGGAGCTGAGAGAAAGAGCAGGGATCCGATCATCTCGCCTACTGAGGAAGGTCATAGCTGAGGTCAGCGATTCCTTGCCAGTACTTCATCGGTAGTATGAGACTGATACTTCCAATTCTGATCGGTGGACAGAGGATCCAGATTATGTGTTCCTTGCGCTGAATGTTAGTGCTGCGGCGGGGGCATTAGAGGAGGACGTGGGGATGCTGCTTTCCTTCGATACACCGGAGCTGGGAGAGTTTAAGGCGGTGGGAAAGAAGGCCATGTACATAATATGTACCGTGCTTCTTTCCTGGAAGGGGTGAAATCGACGAGGTGGGCGGATGTGTTTGGTCCAGATGCCTCCCCAAAAGGCTGTTGGCGGTCTTTATATGAACTGCCTATTGATAAGAGGACAGCTGACCTCCAATGGAGGATAATACATGGAGCTATAGCTACCAATATGCATCTGGTACACCTGGATCCTACTGTTAGGGAGGGGTGTCCATTCTGTGCTGAGTCTGAAACTCTGGCACATCTGTTCTTACAGTGTCCCAGGTTGGTCGGGATGATTGACCTGATCACTAGTTCGTTCTCAGCTCTGGGAGAGATTTTCTCTTCCCAACTGTTTATATTTGGGCCAAAGTACAGGTTCAGTCGAAGGAGTGTAGTCTTTTTGCTTAACTTTGTGTCAGGGGCAGCTAAATTAGCAATTTGGAAGATGCGAAAGAATAGTATTCGGGGACAGGGGTCTGTGGATGTGGTGGGGATGCTGGAGGGGATGTTGGCAGCGACACTGAGGGTTGAGTTTGCTTATTACAAAATGGTTAATAACATTGGGCTGGTTATGAATATATGGGGTATTCAGAGGCTGCTGTGTTTAGTTACTGTGGAGGAAGATTTTGTGTTTTGTTTTAATTTATGTTTAACCATGTTTTTGTTTGTTTGAGTGTTTATTGTGTTGTGGGTTCTCAGACCCAATAAAGATTTTTTTAAACTCAAACTCTCTCTCTCTCTCCCTTTCACTCCTCCCCCCCCTCTCTCTCTCTCTCTCACTCCCCCCTCTCTCTCTCTCTCTCTCTCTCTCCCTCTCCCACATTCCTTCTCTCCCTCTCCCACATTCCTTCTCTCTCTCTCTCTCAATTCAATTCAATTCCATTTCAATTCAATTTAAGGGCTTTATTGGCATGGAAACATATGTTAACATTGCCAAAGCAAGTGAAGTATGTTCCCCTGTAGCTCAGTTGGTAGAGCATGGCACTTGCAATGCCAGGGTTGTTGGTTCGTTTCCCACGGAGGGCCAGTATGAAAAATGTATGTACTCACTAACTGTAAGTTGCTCTGGATAAGAGTGTCTGGTAAATGACTGAAATGTAAAGTAGATAGTAAACAAAAGTGAAATAAACAATAAATATTAACAGTAAACATTACACTCAGAAGTTCCAAAGCAAATGTCATATTATGTATATATACAGTCTTGTAACAATGTGCAAATAGTTAAAGTACAAATGGGAAAATAAATAAACCAAATATGGGTTGTATTTACAATGGTGTTTGTTCTTCACTGGTTGCCCTTTTGTTTTTGGTCACAAATCTTGCTGCAGTGATGGCACACTGTGGTTTTAACCCAGTAGATAAGGGATTTTATCAAAATTGGGTTTGTTTTCTAATTCTTTGTGGATCTCTGTAATCTGAGGGAAATATGCATCTCTAATATGGTCATACAGGAGGTTAGGAAGTGCAGCTCAGTTTCAACCTCATTTTGTGGGCAGTGTGCACATAGCCTTTCTTCTCTTGAGAGCCAGGTCTGCCTACGGCAGCCTTTCTCAATAGCAAGGCTATGCTCACTGAGTCTGTACATAGTCAAGGTTTTCCTTAAGTTTGGGTCAGTCACAGTGGTCAGGTATTCTGCCACTGTGTACTCTCTGTTTAGGGCCAAATTAACATTTACATTTTAGTCATTTAGCAGACACTCTTATCCAGAGCGACTTACAGTTAGTGAGTGCATACCTTTTCATACTGTCCCCCCGTGTGAAACGAACCCACAACCCTTTGCAAGCGCCATGCTCTACCAACTCTGCTACAGGGGACAAATAGCATTGTAGTTTGTTAAATTTTTTTGTTAATTCTTTCCAATGTGTCAAATAATTCTCTTTTTGTTTTCTCATGATTTGGTTGGGTCTAATTGTGTTGTTGTTGTTGTCCTGGGGCTCTGTGGGGTCTGTTTGTGTTTGTGAACAGAGCCCCAGGACCAGCTTACTTAGGGGACTCTTCTACAAGTTCATCTCTCTGTAGGTGATGGCTTTGCTATGAAAGGTTTGGGAATCGCTTCCTTTTAAGTGGTTATAGAATTTAACGGCTCTTTTCTGGATTTTGATAATTAGCGGGTATCGGCCTAATTCTGCTCTGCATGCATTATTTGCTGTTTTTCGAAAAATGTATGCACTCACTAACTGTAAGTCGCTCTGGATAAGAGCGTCTGCTAAATGACTCAAATGTAAAATGTAAACTGTACACGGGAGATATGTTTGCAGAATTCTGCATGCAGAGTCTCAATGTGGTGTTTGTCCCATTTTGTGAATTCTTGGTTGATGAGTGGACCCCAGACCTCACAACCATAAAGGGCATTGGGTTCGATAACTGATTCAAGTATTTTTAGCCAGATCCTAATTGGCATGTCAAATTTTATGTTCCTTTTGATGGCATAGAAGGCCCTTCTTGCCTTGTCTCTCAGATCGTTCACAGCTTTGTGGAAGTTACCTGTGGCGCTGATGTTTAGGCTGAGGTATGTATAGTTTTTTGTGTGCTCTAGGGCAACAGTGTCTAGATGGAGTTTGTATTTGTGGTCCTGGCAACTGGACCTTTTTTGGAACACCATTATTTTGGTCTTACTGAGATTTACTGTCAGGGCCCAGGTCTGACAGAATCTGTGCAGAAGATCTAGGTGCTGCTGTAGGCCCTCCTTGGTTGGTGACAGAAGCACCAAATCATCAGCAAACAGTAGACATTTGACTTCAGATTCTAATAGGGTTAGGCCGGGTGCTGCAGACTGTTCTAGTGCCCTCGCCAATTCATTGATATATATGATGAAGAGGGTGGGCTTAAACTGCATCCCTGTCTCACCCCACAGCCCTGTGGAAAGAAATGTGTGTGTTTTTTGCCAATTTTAACCGCACACTTGTTGTTTGTGTACATGGATTTTATAATGTTGTATGTTTTTCCCTAACCCCACTTTCCATCAATTTGTATAGCAGACCCTCATGCCAAATTGAGTCAAAAGCTTTTTTGAAATCAACAAAACATGAAAAGACTTTGCCTTTGTTTTGGTTTGTTTGTTTGTCAATTAGGGTTTGCAGGGTGAATATGTGGTCTGTCTTACGGTAATTAGGTAAAAAGCCAATTTGACATTTGCTCAGTACATTGTTTTCATTGAGGAAATGAACTAGTCTGCTTTTAATGATAATGCAGAGGATTTTCCCAAGGTTGCTGTTGATGCATATCCCACAGTAGTTATGGGGTCAAATTTGTCTCCACTTTTGTGGATTGGGGTGATCAGTCCTTGGTTCCAAATATTGGGGAAGATGCCAGAGCTAAGGATGATGTTAAAGAGTTTAAGTATAGCCAATTGGAATTTGTGGTCTGTATATTTTATCATTTCATTGAGGATACCATCAACACCACAGGCCTTTTTGGGTTGGAGGGTTTCTCTTTTGTCCTGTAGTTCATTCAATGTAATTGGAGAACCCATTGGGTTCTGTTAGTCTTTAATAGTTGATTCTAAGATTTGCATTTGATCATGTATATTTTTATGCTGTTTGTTCAAAAGATTGGAGAAGTGGTTTACCCATACATCTCCGTTTTGGATTGATAGCTCTTCATTTTGTTGTTTGTTTAGTGTTTTCCAATTTTCCCAGAAGTGGTTAGAGTCTGTGGATTCTTCAATTACATTGAGCTGATTTCTGACATGCTGTTCCTTCTTTTTCCGTAGTGTATTTCTGTATTGTTTTAGTGATTCACCATATTGAAGGCGTAGGCTCAGATTTTCTGGGTCTCTATGTTTTTGGTGGGATAGGTTTCTTAATTTCTTTCTCAGGTTTTTGCATTATTCATCAAACCATTTGTCACTGTTGTTACTTTTCTTCGGTTTTCTGTTAGAGATTTTTTGATTTGATAGGGAAGCTGAGTGTGACACTCTGGCTCCATGGACTTTGATTGTTGAGCCAGGGTTGTTCATTTTCATTATTTGGGGTGTATTTCTATGTTGGTAGTTCTGTTGTGTGTATTTCTAGGTTTGCCTTTCTGTTGGGTTCATGTCTAGGTTTGGTCTATGACTCCCAATCGGAGGTAACGAGTGTCAGCTGTCGGCTCGTTATCTCTGATTGGGAGCCATATTTAATCTGTATGTTTTCTTGTGGGAGTTGTGGGTTTTTGTTCCGTTTTCGGTCTGTGTACCGTGGACTTCATTGAGTCGTCTTTTGTTTTGGATTTTGGTTACTTTGCTAAATAAAGTCATGTTTCTTGGACACGTTGCGCCTTGGTCATACTTGGGACGACATAGACGACCGTGACAGAAAAACCCACCACAAAAAGACCAAGCAGCGTGTCAAGCGGCAACAGGACCTACCTACACAGGATTTATGGACTCCCATAAAGGATTCATGGACATGGGAGGAGATTCTGGATGGTGAGGGGCCTTGGGATCAACCGGGAGAATATCGCCGTCCTCGTGAAGAGCTGGAGGCAGCTAAAGCCGAGAGGCGGCGATATGAGGAGGCAGCACGGAGGCAAGGCTGGAAGCCCGAGAGTACTACCCAAAAATTTCTTGGGGGGGGGCTAGAAGGGAGTGTGGCGAAGTCAGGTAGGAGACCTGCGCCTACTCCCTGGACTGACCGTGGAGAGCGAGAGTACGGGCAGACACCGTGTTACGCAGTAGAGCGCATGGTGTCTCCTGTACGCAGGCATAGCCCGGTTCGGTACATTCCGGCTCCACGTATCGGCCGGGCTAGACTGAGCATTGAGCCAGATGTCATGAGGCCGGCCCCACGCATCCGGTCACCAGTGCGTCTCCTCGGGCCGGCTTACATGGCACCAGCCTTACGCATGGTGTCCCCGGTTCGCCTACATAGCCCGGTGCGGGTTATTCCACCTCCCTGTACTGGTCAGGCGACGGGAGCATACAACCAGGTAAGGTTGGTCAGGCTCAGTGCTCAAGGGAGCCAGTACGCCTGCACGGTCCGGTATTTCCGGCACCACCTCCTGTCTCCAGTCCAGTACCACCAGTGCCTACACCACGCACTAAGCCTCCTGTGTGTTCCCCGAGTCCTGTGCGTCCTGTTTCTGCTTCCCGCACTAGCCCTGAGATGCGTGTCCTCAGCCCGGTACCTCCAGTTCCGGCACCACGCATCAGGCCTACGGTGCGTCCCCAGGGTCCAGCATGCCCTGTTGCTTCTCCCCGCACTAGCCCTGAGATGCGTGTCCTCAGCCCGGTACCTCCTGTTCCGGCACCACGCACCAGGCCTACGATGCGCCTCAGACAGCCAGAGTCTGCCGTCTGCCCAACGGGGCCTGAACTGTCCGTCTGCCCAACGCCGTCTGAACTGCCCGTCTGCCCAACGGGGCCTGAACTGTCCGTCTGCCCAACGCCGTCTGAACTGCCCGTCTGCCCAACGCCGTCTGAACTGTCCGTCTGCCAAGCGCCGCAGGAACTGCCCGTCTGTACTGAGCCTGCAAAGCCGCCCGTCTGCCATGAGCCTTCAGAGCCGTCCGCCAGACCGGAGCCGCTAGAGCTCTCCGCCAGACAGGAGCAGCCAGAGCCTTCCACCAGACAGGATCAGCCAGAGCCTTCCGCCAGACAGGATCAGCCAGAGCCTTCCGCCAGACAGGATCAGCCAGAGCCTTCCGCCAGACAGGATCAGCCAGAGCCTTCCGCCAGACAGGATCAGCCAGAGCCTTCCGCCAGACAGGATCAGCCAGAGCCGTCCGCCAGACAGGATCAGCCAGAGCCTTCCGCCAGCCATGAGCAGCCAGATCCGTCAGCCAGCCATGAGCAGCCAGATCCGTCAGCCAGCCATGAGCAGCCAGATCCGTCAGCCAGCCACGAGCAGCCAGATCCGTCAGCCAGCCATGAGCCGTCCAGCCAGGATCCGCCAGAGCCGCCCAGCCAGGATCCGCCAGAGCCGTCCAGCCAGGATCCGCCAGAGCCGTCCAGCCCGGATCCGCCAGCCAGCCAGGATCCGCCAGAGCCAGCCAGCCAGGATCCGCCATTCAGTCCGGAGCTGCCCCTCAGTCCGGTGCTGCCCCTTAGTCAGGTACTGTCCCTTAGCCCGGTGCTGCCCCTTAGTCCGGTGCTGCCCCTTAGCCCGGTGCTGCCCCTTATCCCGGTGCTGCCCCTTATCCCGGTGCTGCCCCTTAGTCCGGTGCTGCCCCTTAGTCCGGTGTTGCCCCTTAGTCCAGGTGGGGTTAGTTGGAGGGTGGTCATTGGGAGGAGGCTACTGAAGCAGGTTGTGACTGTGGTGGGGTGGGGATCACGACCGGGGCCAGAGCCGCCACCGTGGACAGACGCCCACCCAGACCCTCCCCTAGTCCCTTATGTTGGTGCGCCCGGGGTTCGCACCTTTAGGGGGGGGTACTGTGACACTCTGGCTCCATGGACTTTGATTGTTGAGCCAGGGTTGTTCATTTTCATTATTTGGGGTGTATTTCTATGTTGGTAGTTCTGTTGTGTGTATTTCTAGGTTTGCCTTTCTGTTGGGTTCATGTCTAGGTTTGGTCTATGACTCCCAATCGGAGGTAACGAGTGTCAGCTGTCGGCTCGTTATCTCTGATTGGGAGCCATATTTAATCTGTATGTTTTCTTGTGGGAGTTGTGGGTTTTTGTTCCGTTTTCGGTCTGTGTACCGTGGACTTCATTGAGTCGTCTTTTGTTTTGGATTTTGGTTACTTTGCTAAATAAAGTCATGTTTCTTGGACACGTTGCGCCTTGGTCATACTTGGACGACATAGACGACCGTGACACTGAGAGGTCAAATATACTGTTTAGGTTTTCTACTGCCAATTTTACACCTTCACTATTACAGTGGAACGTTTTGTCCAGGAAGTTGTCTAAAAGGGATTTAATTTGTTGTTGCCTAATTGTTTTTTGGTAGGTTTCGACACTATTTTTCTTCCATCTATAGCATTTCTTAATATTAATCAGTTCCTTTGGCTTTGATGCCTCATGATTGAGTATTGCTCTGTTCAAGTAGACTGTGATTTTGCTGTGGTCTGATAGGGGTGTCAGTGGGCTGACTGTGAACGCTCTGAGAGACTCTGGGTTGAGATCAGTGATAAAGTAGTCTACAGTACTACTGCCAAGAGATGAGCTATAGGTGTACCTACCATAGGAGTCCCCTCGAAGCCTACCATTGACTGTGTACATACCCAGCGTGCGACAGAGCTGCAGGAGTTTTGACCCGTTTTTGTTGGTTATGTTGCCGTATTTGTTCCTAGGGGGGGGGCATATGGGGGAGGGAATGCTGTCACCTCCAGGTAGGTGTTGGTCAGACTGAGCTGGACTGACAGGCAGCTCCAGACTTCCGCACACACTCCTGATGAGCACCTTGACCCCATGACCTTGACTCCAGGTGACCTGACTGTCAGCCCACCAGCCTCAAAGACAATGCCTCATTAAGGGCCAAGAGGTGACTCCTTTAGAATACCTTGTGTGTGTGTGTGTGTGTGTGTGTGTTTGCGCGCGCACGGGTGTGGGTCCTCTCTCAGTGTGTTTTATTCTCTAGTTTGTTCTGTCTCAGTTTGCCAACAGGCCTCCCTCTCTTCCCTGACAGCCATGCTTTAATTCTCTAATCCACTGCGACACGAGGTGATATAAACTGGGAAGGAAGCAGCTCCCTAATCGCTCACTAATGGTTATGACAAATACCTGTCTATGTCACCCAGCAGGGAGGGCAGGGGAGTGGAGGCAAAGCCTGGCTCTGACAATCACACACAGATTCATAATTACCCAGGTCATTAGCTCAAGCAGAGGACCAACGAGGCTGCTCCATTCCCTTTGTCTCCTGTCTGCTGAGCTTCTGCCAACACACTACCTTTCCTATGGCCTGTCTGTGTCTGTGCTGCCTGTGCTCTGCTACTGGGGGCCACACAAATCACTATTCTCTGTGTGACATTCAGCAAGGGTAGAGAGGAGAGAGGATTATTTGGAGAGGCTGTGTGGTGGCCAGTTACTCTCTAGCCCTGGTAATTGTGATTTATATCCCGGCCTTCAAAGCCCAGGCCCTATTTCTGAGTCCTTGGGCCGCATCAACAACTGACATGTATTGTGTGTGCATAGAGTGAACCGTCCAGGCCACGGTGAAAGACTGGCTCCACCCCTTTCATCTACAGCACACCATCGTCAGAGTGCTCGCCAAGGTGCACAGCGAAGTGAGTCGTCTGACAGACCGATAGATGAGTGAGAAAAAAATCAGAGGCCAATTTGAACTTGAGCTGGAGGTGTATTACTCCCATAGAGAAACTAGGACGATGCCCCCGTTCCCTGTTCTCTGATCTGAACATGTCTTGTTGGTTTTGTCTTTGCTGTAGGAGGCTGGGATCCTCAGAGGGGGACACAGTGTCTACCTTAGTGTTATGATCGCTCAGACAGAGGCTAATGACTGGGAAGTTGAGGACAGAAGGGCACATGAGAACACATTCAAACTGTACCTGCTCCAGAGAGGAGAGGTAAGGTACGGTAATATGGTAAGCTACTGTAGGTAAGGTACGGTACGTCAAGGTACGATAAGGTAAGCTACTGTAGGTAAGGTAAGGCATGGTAATAAGGTAAGGTAGGTGCTGTGGGTAAGGTAAGGTACGGTAAAGGTAAGCTACAGTAGGTAAGATAAGATACGGTAAGGTAAGCTACTGTAGGTAAGGTACGGTAATAAGGTAATTTACTGCAGGTAAGGTATGGTACAGTAATAAGGTAAGCTACTGTAGGTAAGGTACGGTAATAAGGTAAGCTACTGTAGGTAAGGTATGGTACAGTAATACGGAAAGCTACTGTAGGTAAGGTAAGATACGGTAAGGTAAGCTACTGTGGGTAGGGTAGGGTAATAAGGTAAGCTACTGTAGGTAAGGTATGGTACAGTAATAAGGTAAGCTACTGTGGGTAGGGTACGGTAATAAGGTAAGCTACTGTGGGTAAGGTACGGTAATAAGGTAAGCTACTGTAGGTAAGGTATGGTAATAAGGTAAGCTACTGTAGGTAAGGTATGGTACAGTAATAAGGTAAGCTACTGTGGGTAAGTGTCACGCCCTGGCTCTGGGGACTCTGTTATGTTGAGCCAGGGTGTGTAGAGTCTATGTTTTGTGTTTCTATGTTCAGGATCTAGTTCATTGTGTTTCTATGTTGGCCGGGGTGGTTCTCAATCAGAGGCAACGAGAATCAGCTGTTGCTTGTTGTCTCTGATTGGGAACCATACTTAGGCAGCCGTTTGGGCATTTGTGTTTGTGGGATCTTGTTCCGCACATGGCATGGACGACAGGGCTGCTGGAGGCAGATAAAGGGCGAGTTTGTGGACATGGAGAGAAGGCCACCAGGTTACGGGGGCCATTGGTCATTAGAGGGAAGGAAAGTGTAGAGGCACGGCGAGAGGTACGGAAGTGTGTTACCAGTCCGGTCCGGCCCGTTCCTGATCCCCGTATAAGGCCAGTGGTGTGTGTTCCCAGTGCGGTCCGGCCTGTTCCTGTCCCTCGCACCAAGCCTGTGATGCACGTCGCCAGCCCGGCCCGGCCTGTTCCTGCCCCTCGCACCAAGCCTGTGATGCACGTCGCCAGCCCGGCCCGGCCTGTTCCTGCTCCCCGCACCAAGCCTATGGTGCCCGGCCCGGCCTGTTCCTGCTCCCCGCACCAAGCCTATGGTGCGCGTCGTCAGCCCGGTCCGGCCCATTCCTGCTCCCCGCACCAAGCCTGTGGTGCGCATCGTCAGCCCGGTCCGGCCCATTCCTGCTCCCCGCACCAAGCCAGGGGTGTGCGTCGTCAGCCCGGTCCGGCCCATTCCTGCTCCCCGCACCAAGCCTGTGGTGCGCATCGTCAGCCCGGTCCGGCCCGTTCCTGCTCCCCGCACCAAGCCAGGGGTGCGCGTCGTCAGCCCGGTCCGGCCCATTCCTGCTTCCCGCACCAAGCCTGGGGTGCGTGTCGTCAGTCCGGCACAGGCCGTGCCCGGTTCACCGGTGCCTGGTCAGGTACCGGTCAGCTGCTCCACACCGGAGCCTAAGCAATCCGCTCCACCGATGTCCAGTCCAGCTCCAGCCAGCGGGACCAGACCAGGGGCACTACGGGGGGGTTATTAGAGGGTGGTGGTCACGCCCGGAGCCGGATCCGCCTCCGAGGAGGAATGCCCACCCGGCCCTCCCCTGTTCGGTTTATGTTTGGCGCGGTCGCAGTCTGCGCCTTTGGGGGGGGGTACTGTCACGCCCTGGCTCTGGGGACTCTGTTATGTTGAGCCAGGGTGTGTAGAATCTATGTTTTGTGTTTCTATGTTCAGGATCTAGTTCATTGTGTTTCTATGTAGGCCGGGGTGGTTCTCAATCAGAGGCAACGAGAATCAGCTGTTGCTTGTTGTCTCTGATTGGGAACCATACTTAGGCAGCCGTTTGGGCATTTGTGTTAGTGGGATCTTGTTCCGTGTATGGTTTGTGTATGTACCCAAGGACTTCACGTATCGTTTTGTTGTTTTAGTTCGTGTGGTGAATATTTAATAAAAGTATGTTCGCATATCACGCTGCGCATTGGTCCACTCCTTTTGACGATCGTGACAGTAAGGTATGGTACAGTAATAAGGTAAGCTATGGCAAGGTATGGTAAGGTAAGGTAAGGTAAGGTAGTCCCGTGTAGCTCAGTTGGTAGAGCATGGTGTTTGCAACGTCAGGGTTGTGGGTTCGATTCCCACGGGGGGCCAGTATGAAAATGTATGCACTCACTAACTGTAAGTCGCTCTGGATAAGAGCGTCTGCTAAAATGTAAGGGAACGTTATGTGCTTGTTAGTATCTTGGGCCAGATCACATTTTGTCTCCTTGCCTCTTACTGTACTCTCACATAGAGAATACAGACACTGAGGTACACAGCTTAAATTTACCAAAGACGTGTCTGAAATAAACACCTTTGGATTATATAGTATATGTATCAACTCTCCATAAGAATGACAGTATCATTGACAGCCTTAAGGACACCTGACACAGGTGGCAGTTGAGGGTAACACCTGATTGATGCCCTCTGTTCCTTTTCAACTTCCTGTCTTCCTCACCATGACAACGTTTGGAGGAGCTCACTCCAAACTAAAGCACCACTGCTTTAAGTGGAGGAAAAAGGGACAAAAAAGGTGGGGAAATTGAGAGCGACACGCCTCTCTGTAGATCTGATTGAATACAGAATCAAAACAAGCCCCCGCCAAGATGGCGGCGTCTCTCAGACAGACAGTCGTTTTGTAGATCACACAGAGGCACCACAACAAGAGGAAAGACAAATTGAGTTCAGTCCAAGGTCAGGTGTGTAGCTCTCTCTACATAAGTCTGAGATTTCCCCAAAATAAAGTTACGGTGGTTGCGTCCTTGTTCAGACCCTTACAGAGTGGGTGGAAAGATGGCTTCCTGTTAAAAGTTTATCCGAGGGTACGGAAGATTAACGAGGATATTTTAATTGGCCGCTTTCTCCTCGTCTCCCGTACTTAGAGGTGATAAGATCGTAATTATTTATTGTGCCTTTTCTTCAGGTAATTTGCTATGTTAATTTCATGAGCTTGATGTTGCCTTTGTCGCTAGGTCGAGTGTTATTCTTCTGGAACCCCGGGGCAGGGAGAGAAAAGGGATTTGTGAACTTAGCATACGCTTTCTCCAAATTAGTCACCCGTGCATAATTATTTATGTGGTATTCTGGGCTGCAGTGGAACAACTAATTTCACTTGCACTGTGTGGAAATGAAATTATATTATTTCACCATAAAATCAGCTTCAGTTTGCTACACCTTTCCTTGTTTGTTTGCGATAATGCATCGTTATATGTGACAGATCTGTGCTCCTATACACTCCTTAGGGCAATGAAGGGATTTTCTTTAGTTTGGTTTTACACACAAAGGGATTTTTTTTAGCTGAATTCATAATCTCTGTTTTTATAATTCAATAACTCATATTACAGTATGTCCTAAAGAAGCACACTTTTATTGGTAATTTTTCAGACAGTCAGGAAATGCTAGAATCCTGTCAATAAAGTATACTGACTATGATAAATACTGGATATCAATTGACTAAAATTAAGAAAACAGCCATCTAAATTCCCTGTGTCTGTATTTTGGTCTCCTCCTCTTCTTCCTCCTCCTCTTCTTCCTCCTTCTCTTCTTCCTCCTCCTCCTCCTCCTGCTCCTCCTCTTCTTCCTCCTCCTCCTCTTCCTCCTCCTCCTTCTCTTCCTCCTTCTCCTCCTCTTCTTCCTCCTTCTCTTCCTCCTCCTTCTCTTCTTCCTCCTCCTCCTCCTCTTCCTCCTCCTCCTTCTCTTCCTCCACAGTCAAGTTCGTTAAGTGATTGAACCCCACGGATTGAAGACCATCAACCTGCACAGTGCTCTCACGACCATTGATCAAGTGGTGAGGGTCAAGCCACAAGGAGTCAGGACAGGCCCATCAGCAGCAGCAGCACACCATCCCCAAAACCAGCCGGTCACAGCACAGTGCCCAGGTGTGCTCCTCTTGTTGTGTGTATGCACTGACATGTACAGTTGAAGTCGGAAGTTTACATACACCTTAGCCAAATACATTTAAACTCAGTTTTGCACAATTCCTGACATTTAATCCTAGTACAAATTCCCTGTTTTAGGTCAGTTAGGATCACCACTTTATTTTAAGAATGTGAAATGTCAGAATAATAGTAGAGAGAATGATTTATTTCAGCTTTTATTTCTTTCATCACATTCCCAGTGGGTCAGAAGTTTACATACACTCAATTAGTATTTGGTAGCATTGCCTTTAAATTGTTTAACTTGGGTCAAACGTTTCGGGTAGCCTTCCACAAGCTTCCCACAATAAGTTGGGAGAATTTTGGCCCATTCCTCCTGACAGAGCTGGTGTAACTGAGTCAGGTTTGTAGGCCTCCTTGCTCGCACACGCTTTTTCAGTTCTGCCCACACATTTTCTATAGGATTGAGGTCAGGGCTTTGTGACGGCCACTCCAATACCTTGCCTTTGTTGTCCTTAAGCAATTTTGCCACAACTTTGGAAGTATGCTTGGGGTCATTGTCCATTTGGAAGACCCATTTGCGAACAAGCTTTAACTTCCTGACTGATGTCTTGAGATGTTGCTTCAATATATCCACATAATTTTCCTTCCTCATGATGCCATCTATTTTGTGAAGTGCACCAGTCCCTCCTGCAGCAATGCACCCCCACAGCATGACGCTGCCACCTCCGTGCTTCGCGGTTGGGATGGTGTTCTTTGGCTTGCAAGCATTCCCCTTTTATGGCCAAACAGTTCTATTTTTGTTTCATCAGACCAGAGGACATTTCTCCAAAAAGTATGATATTTTTCCCCATGTGCAGTTGCAAACCATAGTCTGGCTTTTTTATGGTGGTTTTGGAGCAGTGACTTCTTCCTTGCTGAGTGGCCTTTCAGGTTATGTCGATATAGGACTCGTTTTACTGTGGATATAGATACCTTTGTACCTGTTTCCTCCAGCATCTTCACAAGGTCCTTTGCTGTTGTTCTGGGATTGATTTGCACTTTTCGCACCAAAGTACGTTCATCTCTAGCAGACAGAACACGTCTCCATCCTGAGCGGTATGACGGCTGCGTGGTCCCATGGTGTTTATACTTGCGTACTATTGTTTGTACAGATGAACGTGGTACCTTAAGGCGTTTGGAAATTGCTCCCAAGGATGAACCAGACTTGTGGAGGTTTACCATTTTTTTACTTTTTCTGAGGTCTTGGCTGATTTCTTTTGATTTTCCCATGATGTCAAGCAAAGAGGCACTGAGGTTGAAGGTAGGCCTTGAAATACATCCACAGGTACACCTCCAATTGACTCAAATGATGTCAATTAGCCTATCAGAAGCTTCTAAAGCCATGACATCATTTTCTGGAATTTTCCAAGCTGTTTAAAGGCACAGTCAACTTAGTGTATGTAAACTTCTGACCCACTGGAATTGTGATACAGTAAATTATAAGTGAAATAATCTGTCTGTAAACAATTGTTGGAAAAATTACTTGTGTCATGCACAAAGTAGATGTCCTAACCGACTTGCCAAAACTATAGTTGGTTAACAATACATTTGTGGAGTGGTTGAAAAAACGAGTTTTAATGACTCCAACCTAAGTGTATGTAAAGTTCAGACTTCAACTGTATCTGTAACTGATAGATGCACACACACACTACATGTTAATTCTAATGTTCATGTTTTTAAATGTATGTAAATTGTAAAGTATTTTGTCTGTAATGTCTTTTTCATATCAGACCACAGTAAGACTAACTGTCACCATTGGCATCGGCTAATGAGGATCCTAATAAAATAAAATAAAATCAGCACCCATAACAGCCTAAAGTGAAGATACGATGTGGCATCAGAATATTACTATTATTATTTGAATATAGCGTTAGGGACATTAGAGTTTTTTTTTACTTAGATAAAGCTGTCTGTGTGAAAGAGATATTCCCTATCAAGATGTCCATGGATTATTCATGTGTAATTACTGAATGCTTTCAAACAGTTTTAAATCACCACTACACCATCCTCCCCAACCCTCCCTCCACACACACTCACCCTTAGTGCCTATAACAACTGCAACAGCAATTATCATAGGGAGGTTTTAAGTGCAGGGCACGATCGATATTGATAAATGTTGAAAATGCAGTATGAAAGACAGAGAGAGTGAGGGAGAAAGAGACAGTGTGAGAGAGGGGACTCATAAATCTAAACAGGGCACATAAAGGAGAGGAGCTGTGGAGGCCTCAGACTTATCCTATCACCTCTGCCCCCCCCTCCCCCCCTCCTTTCTTTCATTCTGCTCGCTTTGGAAACATCATGGATGTATTTATCAGGGCCCCACAGAAAAAAGGCTCCAACCTTGATTTACACAAACGTCCTTCCTTCCTTCTGCCATGGCAGGGAGAGAAAGAGAAGGTGACAGACAGTGAGCGAGAGAGATATCTATTTCACTTGCTTTGGCAATGTAAACATGTTTCCCATGCCAATAAAGCCCTTTGAATTTAAATTGAAGAGAGAGAGAGAGAGAATAAAGAGACTGATGTGAGGGAGAGAAGACGATTGAAAGCGGGGAGTAAAGGTGAGCGAGAAAGAAAGAGAGAGGGAGAGAAATAGAAGCATAAAGGCTGTCCCCTCAAGGTCACCCTCAAGGTGAACATGGAGGCTCCAAGACCAGTCAGTCCCAGTCCAGCACAGACGTATGGGGGTCATCCCCCTCGCACATCAATTCACCAGGCATGGAACCAAGTAATAAAGGGGAGAGAGAGATTTAGTAAGTGAGAGAGAGAAAGAGAAAGAGAGAGAGAGAGAGAGAGAGAGAGAGAGAGAGAGAGAGAGAGAGAGAGAGAGAGAGAGAGAGAGAGAGAGAGAGAGAGAGAGAGAGTGAGAGAGAGAGAGAGAGAGAGAGAGAGATAGTGAGAGAGAGAGAGATAGTGAGAGAGAGAGAGAGAGAGAGAGATAGTGAGAGAGAGAGAGAGAGAGAGAGAGAGAGAGAGAGAGAGAGAGAGAGAGAGAGAGAGAGAGAGAGAGAGAGAGAGATAGTGAGAGAGAGAGAGAGAGAGAGAGAGAGAGAGAGAGAGAGAGAGAGAGAGAGAGAGAGAGAGAGAGATAGTGAGAGAGAGAGAGAGAGAGAGAGAGAGAGAGAGAGAGAGAGAGAGAGATAGTGAGAGAGAGATAGAGAAGCGGGGGGAAGAAATGTACAAGGTGATTGCGGAACTTTCAACTACTAACACCTTTTCATGTAAAAGTCTCTGCCTGACACTTCTTACACATCCCATCCCCATATTCTCTCTCTCTCTCTCTCTCTCTCTCTCTCTCTCTCTCTCTCTCTCTCTCTCTCTCTCTCTCTCTCTCTCTCTCTCCCTCTCTCTCTCTCTCTCCCTCCCTCCCATACACTCATCACTGTCAGCAGAAGAATAAAGGAGGGGGAAGGGGTAGATGGAGAAAAAACAGGGAGAAATTAGACTATGGTCGGGGCTGGTGGAAGGTCAGCTGTGACAGGCTCCGAGGTCCAAATGCAGAGTTAAAATACTGTTCATTACCCTCCACACCCTCTATTGTGTCACAGTCAGCACCCAGCATCAATAGTCCTCACCCTCAGATTTATTAGACATTGTTGAGCAGTAGAAAGAGGATCTCTCTATAAAATAACACCACTGATCTTATGGCTGGGACTATACTCCTGCCAAGACAATTACATACTTCCATTTGAGTTATATAGAGGCATATAATATGCCACATATGTAGGATTTGTGTATGAATATAGGCGTATACCGAATCGGCCTACTGTGGATAGATAGACCAATGCATATCTGAGCTATATACTGTATGTACAGTTAACACCTGAAGAACAACATGAACAATCCTCATCAAACACTTTGTTCATTTATAAAATCTTCTTTACAGTAGGAATCTTAAAGCGAGTAATGAACAGACAAACAGAGAGAACAAAACAGTGGAATCTACAGGCAACTGCCAAAAAAAGGAAACCCCAACATCAAGTCACTTAATAGGGCGTTGGGCCAGCACGAGCCAGAACAGCTTCAGTGCACATTGGCATAGATTCTACAAGTGTCTGGAACTCTATTGGAGGGATGAGACACAATTCTTCCATGAGAAATTCCATCATTTGGTGTTTTGTTGTGGTGGTGGAAAACACTGTCTCACGCACCGCTCCAGAATCTCCCATAAGTGTTCAATTGGGTTGAGATCTGGTGGCTGAGATGGCCATTGCATATGGTTTACAGTGCTTTCACGTTCATCAAACCATTCAGTGACCACTCGTGCCCTGTGGATGGGGAAATTGTCATCCCATGGGCACATAGCCATGGTAGCCAAAATAATGGCCTGCCCATCATTTTTATACATGACCCTAAGCATGATGGGAAGTTAATTGCTTACTTAACTCAGGAACCACACCTGTGTGAAAGCACCTGCTTTCAATATACTTTCTAACCTCATTTACTGGAGTTTCCATTATTTTGGCAGTTACCTGTACATAACATGAGTTAGATTAGTATCCTGAAATGCATTGTTCATTATACTCTACGGAGACCAGTGCTGTGACATCTGAGGTGAGCCAGGCCTGAACCGGACAAATTAAAAACACTATTCATTAACGCTATGCAAAACATGTTGTTTATTGCTTGATTTATTCCGGTTCCAGTTTATAAGGGTTAGTGGGCTGGCGATTCATCTTCCACCCGCATACTTAAGATTCAGAATGAATAAACAAATAAATCACCTCACACCTAATTTCCCTAATGATATTAGAAATGACTAACTGTACAAATTGTGCAGAATAGAAGCCATTATTAACCTGGTCCACCGTTCATTTGGGAAGTTCAAAATGTCAATCAATTTTCGTTTGTGCAAAAACAAAAACATGATTAAAGATTTGACACTTGACATGGATTCCACAACAACAACAAAAAAAAATCCTTGCTTAATAAAAGAGGGTCAGAAACCCTATGTTTCTGGTAATACATCAGACTTGCTGGGTGGAGCAGTCACTTCCCATTGGGACAAAGTGAAGTTAGGAGCTTCAAAGCAAGCCCCTTTCAGTCCCTCTTAGTACAGTGGTATGAATCATCCCAACTTCATTTTAAGTGTATTTCTTTAGGAAACATTTTGTTTCCATCCTTTGGCCCTGGCTCCCAGGGTAGGGAGTGTGGGGGCAGGAGAAAATAAGTACAGGCACTTAAATAACACGAGGCTACCGTCATTTCCCCAGCTTATCCTCAGTTAGCTTGCCTCTGTGAGTGAGCGTCTGACACCGACTAAAATGTTGCATATAGGGGCATAAATAATTCAATCCTAATCCCCACAGAGGGACACTACAGGGATCGTATATATCTACGTGTGTTCCCTAATGCATCCTGATGACCCTATGGTAACAACTTAGTACAGCTACTCAGTACACTATTAGAACAGATGCCTTAACCTTCAAATATTCATTTATCTGGACAGTTGTGGTGCGATGCTAATGTGTGTGTGTGTCTTACTGTGTTTTTTATCATGAAACAACCACTTGCTCTCTTTCTCTCCCCCTCTCTCTCCCTCCCTCTCTCTGTTTCTCTCCCTTGCTCTCTTTCTCTCCCTTCTCTGTTTCTCTCCGTTGCTCTCTCGCACTATCTTACTCTCTCTCTTCCATCCCGACTCTGACTCAGCATGTAATCCAAGTGAAATGGCTCCCCATAATGCGGAAACTCGAAAGTCCCAGCATGGCCGCCAGTTTGCCCGTGTTGTGTGTCAGAGACAAATCGACACGTCAGTGTATGTAAACCTTTTGATATGAAGAGTGATGGAACATTAATCTTTTCCATAAAGGACGTTTGTGCCGAAAAAACAGAACACCCTTTGAGATTTTGTTGACATTTGGAGAAGTTTTCAAAAAGGTTTAGCCATCGCTCTTGTGGCTAAGCCTCTGAAAAGGCATTGATGTATGGGAGGCAGACAACCCAGTTAATCAACTTCAGCACCATCAAAATATTAATGTCAGGCAATGTAGTGCAACAATAGAGAGCGTTATCATTTAAGGAAGCTCATTTATCTCATTTATCTCCCGAGTGGCGCAGTGGTCTAAGGCACTGCATCGCAGTGCTAGCTGTGCCACTAGAGATCCTGGTTCGAATCCAGGCTCTGTCGTAGCCTGCCGCGACCGAGAGACCCATGGGGCGTTGCACAATTGGCCCAGGGTAGGGGAGGGAATGGCTGGCAGGGATGTAGCTCAGTTGGTAGAGCATGGCGTTTGCAACGCCAGGGTTGTGGGTTTCGATTCCCACGGACGGCCAGTTTGAAAAATAAAAAAAATATGTATGCACTAACTGTAAGTCGCTCTGGATAAGAGCATCTGCGAAATGACTAAAATGTAAATACAATCTACAAGAATGTCAGACATTGTTAGAAAAAAACATTGTGGACCTCTGTAGCTCAATTGGTAGAACATGGTGCTTGTAACGCAAGGGTAGTGGGTTCGATCCCTGGGACCACCCATACGTAAAAATGTATGCACGCATGACTGTAAGTCGCTTTGGATTAAAGCGTCTGCTAAATTGCTTATTATATTATATATTTATTCTACCTGACACCTTGACGGAGTAGCTTACTTAGACTGAACATGATTTTTCATACTTAACATCTTCTGAACTATTCAGCTGCTGATAGCTTAGCAGTAGTGCTCAGTGATTAGTGCTTTTTGAGGTCGGTTTGGTTTCGGTTAGAATATATATATTTTTTTATCACGGTTTTCGATTTCGGTTTCGATAATTTTTAGAAACATTAAATGCACTATGCATTATGTGGGTTGAATGCTGTAGGAACACAGACCAAAACAATTATTATAAACTGGGTGGTTCGAGACCTGAATGCTGATTGGCTGACAGCCGTGGTATATCAGACCATATGCCACGGGTATGACAAAACATTTACTTTTACTGCTCTAATTACGTTCGTAACCAGTTTATAATAGCAATAAGGCACCTCAGGAGTTTGTGGTATATGGCCAATATACCACGGCCAAGGGCTGTAACTAGGCACTCTGTGTTATGTCGTGCATAAGAACAACCCATAGCCGTGGTATATTGGCCATGTACCACACCCCCTCGGGCCTTATTGCTTAAATATACACTACCAGTCAAAAGTTTGGACACACCTACTCATTCAAGGGCTTTTCTTTATTTTCACAATTTTCTACATTGTAGAATAATACTGAAGACTACAAAACTATGAAATAATACATATGGAATCATGTAGTAACCCAAAAAGTGTTAAACAAATCAAAATAGATTTGAGATTTGAGATTCTTTGCCTTGATGACAGCTTTGCACACTCTTGGCATTCTCTCAACCAGCTTCATGAGGTAGTCACCTGGAATGCATTTCAATTCACAGGTGTGCCTTATTTAAAAGTTAATTTGTGGAATTTATTTCGGTCTTAATGCGTTTGAGACAATCAGTTGTGTTGTGACAAGGTGGGGGGGGTATACAGAAGACAGCCCTATTTGGTAAAAGACCAAGTCCATATTATGGCAAGAACAGCTCAAATAAGCAAAGAAAAACGACAGTCCATCATTACTTTAAGAGATGAAGGTCAGTCAATCCGGAACATTTCAAGAACTTTGAACGTTTCTTCAAGTGCAGTCGCAAAAACCATGAAGCGCTATGATGAAACTGGCTCTCATGAGGACCGCCACAGGAATGGAAGACCCAGAGTTACCACTGCTGCAGAGGATAAGTTCATTAGAGTTACCAGCCTCAGAATTTGCAGCCCAAATAAACGCTTCACAGAGGTCAAGTAACGGACACATCTCAACATCCACTGTTCAGAGGGGGCTGTGTGAATCAGGCCTTCATGGTCGAATTGCTGCAAAGAAACCACTTCTAAAGGACACCAATAAGAAGAAGAGACCTGCTTGGGCCAAGAAACACGAGCAATAGACATTAGACCAGTGGAAATGTGTCGTATGGTCTGGAGTCAAAATTTGAGATTTTTGGTTCAAACCGCCGTGTCTTTGTGAGACACAGTGTGGGTGAATGGATAATCTCTGCATGTGTAGTTCCCACCGTAAAGCATGGAGGAGGAGGTGTTATGGTGTGGGGGTGCTTTGCTGGGGACACTGTCTGTGATTTATTTAGAATTCAAGGCACTCTTAACCAGCATGGCTACCACAGAATTCTGCAGCGATACGCCATCCTATCTGGTTTGGGCTTAGTGGGACTATCATTTGTTTTTCAACAGGACAATGACCCAACACACCTCCAGGCTGTGTAAGGGCTATGTTACCAAGAAGGAGAGTGATGGATCAGATGACCTGGCCTCCACAATTCCCCGACCTCAACCCAATTGAGATGGTTTGGGATGAGTCGGACGGCAGAGTGAAGGAAAAGAAGCCAACAAGTTCTCAGCATATGTAGGAACTCCTTCAAGAGTGTTGGAAAATAATTCCAGGTGAAGCTGGTTGAGAGAATGCCAAGAGTGTGCAAAGCTGTCATCATGGCAAAGGGTGGCTATTTGAAGAATCTCAAATAAAAAACATATTGTTTAACAATTCTTCGGTTACTACATGATTCCATATGTGTTATTTCATAGTTTTTATGTCTTCACTATTATTATATTATTATGTGGTCCTCTGTAGCTCAGCTGGTAGAGCACAGCGCTTGTAACGCCAAGGTAGTGGGTTCGATCCCCGGGACCACCCATACACAAAAAATGTATGCACGCATGACTGTAAGTCGCTTTGGATAAAAGCGTCTGCTAAATGGCATATTATTATTATTATTATTATTATTCAGCAATTTAGAAAATAGTACAAATAAAGAAAACCCCTTGAATGAGTAGGTGCGTTCAAACTCTTGGCTGATACCGTAAGTTCCATGATGATAGTGACTGCCCATTACTGCTTATCACTTATTAACTATAATTCATTGACATTACTTTAATAAAATAGTTCAGTTGTTGTGTATATTTGTTTTATTTGATGACTTTTCATTCCAAGTCATCATCTCATCTCTATGGAGCTGCTGCCTATGCTAACTGACAAAATCATTATTTTAGTAGTCATACTTTTATGACTGCTGAATACCAACTATCAATCACTTAGATCATGTATTTTCAGGTTGAGATACACTATATATACCAAGGTATGTGGACACTCCTTCAAATTAGTGGATTCGCCTATTTCAGCCACACCCGTTGCTGACAGGTGTATAAAATCGAGCACAATGCCATGCAATCTCCATAGACAAACATTGACAGTAAAATGGCCTTACTGAAGATCTCAGTGACCGTCAGAGGATGCCACCTTTCCAACAAGTCAGTTAGTCAAAATATATGCCCTGCTAGAGCTGCCCCGGTCAACTGTAAGCACTGTTATTGTGAAGTGGAAATGTCTAGGAGCAACAACGGCTCCTCCGCGAAATTGTAAGCCACACAAGCTCACAGAACGGGACCGCCGAGTGCTGAAGCGCGTAGCACGTAAAAATTGTCTGTCCTCAGTTGCAACACTCACTACCGAGTTCCAAACTGCCTCTGGAAGCAACGTCAGCACAATAACTGTTAGTCAGGAGCTTCATGAAATGGGTTTCCATGGCTGAGCAGCCGCACACAAGCCTAAGATCACCATGCGCAATGCCAAGCGTCGGCTGGAGTGGTGTAAAGCTCGCCGCCATTGGACTCTGGAGCAGTGTAAACATGTTCTCTAGGAGTGATGAGTCACGCTTCACCATCTGGCAGTCCGCCAGAAGAATCTGGGTTTCGTGGATGCCAGGAGAACGCTACCTGCCCCAATGCATAGTGCCAACAGTTAAGTTTGGTGGAGGAGGAATAATGGTCTGGGGCTGTTTTTCATGGTTCGGGCAAGCCCCTTAACGCTACCACATACAATGACATTCTAGACGGTTCTGTTCTTTTTGGCAACAGTTTGGGGAAGGGCCCTTTCCTGTTTCAGCATGACAATGCCCCCGTGCACAAAGAGAGGTTCATACAGAAATGGTTTGTCGAGATCAGTGTGGAAGAACTTGACTGGCCTGTACAGAGCCCTGACCACAACCCCATCGAACACCTTTGGGATGAATTGGAACGCCGATTGCGTGCCAGGCCTAATCGCCCAACATCAGTGCCCGACCTCACTAATGCTCTTGTGGCTCAATGGAAGCAAGTCCCTGCAGCAATGTTCCAACAAATGGTGGAAAGCCTTCCCAGAAGAGTGGAGGCTGTTATAGCAACAAAGGGGGGACCAATTCCATATTAAATCGCCCCGTTAGTCACCCCGTTTGACATAGAGACTTGAAACTTTGTATGTAGCAATCTTTCCTCATGCTGAACAAATTTGCATCAACTCCATATTGATTCCCATGATTTTGAAATGAGATGTTCGACGAGCAGGTGTCCACATACTTTTGGTCATGTAGCATACCTCACGAAGCAACTGCTCTCTCTATCCTTCTCAATCTTGTGTCTCCGGTCTACCGCATACAGACCAGTCAAGTAGGTGCGCATTGGATTATGGTCATTGGAGTTAATTACCACGTTTTCTGCGCTAAACTATGTAGAATATTGGCCTGTTGGAAACTACAACTCCCTACTACATCGCACAGTTTGGGTTTGATCTGATTTATATCTAGAGAAACTGGGCATTGAGGTCACAAAAAACCCCTGAATGAAATGGAATTCAAATAATTGAACCGACCTCAATCAATTAGTTGTTTGAAAAATGACAAATAACAAAATTTCAGGTAATCGCTCAGCACTACTTAGCAGACAAGACACCCAAGTTAAATTACAATGCAGATACATGTTTCTTCTAATAATTTCATCCTCAGCTGGTTTACCTTGAAGACTCAAGGTATAGGGAACCTCTATGACTGTCAGTGGTAGCTTACCTACGGTGTTACCTAGGGTATATTCACTAGGAACCAAATGGAAGCAAACAGGCCAAAACAGAGAGAGACCTACCTGAATTAGTCCAATAAGAAACACTTGTTTTTGTTTTCCATTGCCAAACCTTTTGCAACGGCGTGCATTAATGAATACACCCTTGCTCTAAATCCAGTGTTTCCAGTGTTCCTCTGAGTCCTGTAATGATGCTGACGGCTCGCTGAGATGGTTAGCTGCTCAATTTAGCTCAAGTGCTAGTTTGAATGTCGGAGGTGTGGTCCAACCAGCTGGAAGGACCATAGCTTAGCTTTTTGGTACGGGTTAAAGAACCATAGCTTAATCCCTGGCAAAAAAAAAGGTTGAGGACCATAAACAAAGTTCTTCTAGCCTGCTGTCTTTTGAGAATGCCTGTACAATACCAGAAAGTTTGGTTGCTTCTGCACACAGGTAGCCTTTACCAAATCAAATACAGCATACTGTATATTCATATATCCTGTGTACTGTGAGGAGAAAAAATTGACTGATGTAGCCATCATCTGAACGGCTTGACATGAAACGATGGGTACTGTTTGCTCTGACAGAACGGGTAATCAAGTACCTCATATGTGACTCATTTCAGGAAACTAGGCGTCTGTTGCATGTCACTACTTCACAGGAGTGGCATTTGATCGCAAACATTAGTTTTTTATCAAAATGCGTTTTTTTGGCAGAAATGGCTTCTGGAACATGTGAACTTTCATGTGCCTTAATAACAAACTTGTATTCAATCCATACATACGAATACAATTGTTAAATTATGAGCCTAGTTGGTCTAGCCATGGAAAAAGACAGGAACCTTCCCACTAGCCATGATTGGCTGAGATAATGAATGGGCTGGACATGCCAGGAGATGAGTTTGGATTGGTCTGCCATGTAGCATGCTTCTGTCTGTAACGTGAGCTGTTCAGTATGTGTTGATAGTTCTTTCTACCGCGCCATTTTTGAAAGATATAATGGTAGCCATCAAGAACTACAAAAGTTTTGTTACTTTTCTCAACAACATTGATGCCCTGAATTTAGCATGTGCTATCTACGGATCAGTTGGAAAAAGTGATGGGCTACTTTCTGCACACACCACGGTCAGTGTATGAACTGGAGTGACTTGACACAACGCTGGCCAATCAAGATGTAGCTACAAACAAAACTGAGTTAAATGGTTCTAGTCTGCCGTGATGCATTCATCCATGTATACGGGTAAGAGTCTAGCTACATTTTCAGATATAAGTTTCAAATTTTGTCAGAAAGTCATTTTCATTGCAAGTTAAAGTTTACTGTTAGTTAGCTAGCGAAGGTTAGCTTGCTGGCTCGCTATCTAACGTTACGTGTATGATCTGTGGAGTAATATTATTCGAATTAGAAATCCATTTGCATTGCTAGTTATAGCCTAATGTTAGCTAGCTAACATTGAACCTAGTTTGTTAGCTTTAGCTACACGCAGATTCATACTACAGCTATGACAATGTTTGTATTGGTAGTTGTATGAGTTGGGATTATGCCAGTTCATTGTTTAGCTAGCTAGCTAGCTACGTAGCTAGCTACATGTCAAAACAAAAGACTCCACTTCGGCCCGATTATTACATGACCCATCAAATTAGCCAGGTGTGTCTGAGGGTTATTAAGGCCGTCTATTGTATTTCATGAACATGTGTACATGTTTAGACAATAGTGACCCATCACTTAGCTAGATGTGGCTGGGGGGTGGTTATAGCATTTCCTTCACATGATCCATCAATTTAGACAAATGTGTTGGGTAAGCGTTGTGTAATAATTATAAGATATTTATAAGATATTTTTATCTGGACACTTTCTGTTTTTGATATTGCTACTATGCAAGTAACCATTTCAGTGTACCGTTTACACCTTCTGTATCCTGTGCATGTGACAAATAAACTTAGATTTGATTTGATAAAGCATGTGTTTACCACATGGCCTCACAAATGAATCCTTAAAGAGATGGGTAAGGCTAAGCCTTAAGAGGGTGTGAACGATGCTGAATGGGTGTAGACAAAGAAGAGCTCTCCAGTAGGTGTACCAAAACATTCAAGCACCATTTCCTCAAAGGTTTATCAACTTTCAAAGCAGAATTACTTTCCCATTGTTCCTCAACTGAAGTGTATGATATACCATTTTCTAGCTCTGAGTCTCTACTTTTATCCAATGTAAAAAACACAATTTCAAATGTTGCTACATAAGACCGAATCGAGGCGGTCAGTCACATATGTATATTTACAATAGGAAATTTCCACACAAACGGATTCCTGATAAAGGACTAACGCTGCTGGAAATGTATTTTAGAAAGAATGGCATATCCAAAGGAGAGACATTTTTTATTTATTTTGAAAGTAGTTGGAAATATACATATCAAAGGAGCGACATGGAGATTTCCCTTCCTAACGCACCACGCCCATGCATCTCTCGGTTGCACGTTTCTAGGTAAAAAAAAGCCTCATTATTATGTGCTGCTATTCATAATCCATGCGTTCTATTAACATATTACTCAAAATAAAGTGTTGAGGGAGACGTAAACCGGGACTGAGAATGCCAGATAAGACAATATTGGTCTCAGTCAAGCGTGTTTCATTTCAAGATAACGGTGCATGCACAGTCAAAGACAAAAAGCACTGAAGGGAAAGAGTTGAAACGTCGTTTTCCCTTTGAGATTCAGCTTCCAGTCTGTGGCAGGAGAATATCGTTTGCATGAGTAGCTACAGTTGAAGTCGGAAGTTTACATACACTTAGGTTGGAGTCATTAAAACTCGTTTTTCAACCACTCCACACATTTAATGTTAACAAACTATAGTTTTGGCAATCGGTTAGAACATCTACATTGTGCATGTCACAAGTAATTTTTCCAACAATTGTTTACAGACAGATTATTTCACTTATAATTTACTGTATCACAATTCCAGTGGGTCAGAAGTTTACATACACTAAGTTGACTGTGCCTTTAACCCTCCCGTTGTCCTAGGGTCAAAATGACCCGCCACTGTGTTGAACCAACTTTATTTAATTTTTATATTTTTTGGATCATTTGTGAGAAGGAGGCAGTGAGACTTTAAAGAAAGTATCACTGCCTCCTTCTCACAAATGATCCAAAAAATATAAAAATTAAATAAAGTTGGTTCAACACAGTGGCGGGTCATTTTGACCCTAGGACAACGGGAGGGTTTTAAACAGCTTGGAAAATTCCAGAAAATGATGTCATGGCTTTAGAAGCTTCTGATAGGCTAATTGACATCATTTGAGTCAATTGGAGGTGTACCTGTGGATGTATTTCAAGGCCTGCCTCTTTGCTTGACATCAAGGGAAAATCAAAAGAAATCAGCCAAGACCTCAGAAAAGAAATTGTAGACCACCACAAGTCTGGTTCATCCTTGGGAGCAATATCCAAACGCCTGAAGGTACCACGTTCATCTGTACAAACAATAGTACGCAAGTATAAACACCATGGGACCACGCAGCCGTCATACCGCTCAGGAAGGAGACGCGTTCTGTCTCATAGAGATTAACGTACTTTGGTGCGAAAAGTGCAAATCAATCCCAGAACAACAGCAAAGGACCTTGTGAAGATGCTGGAGGAGAGACTGGTGCACTTCACAAAATAGATGGCATCATGAGGAAGGAAAATGATGTGGATATATTGAAGCAACTTCTCAAGACATCAGTCTAGAAGTTAAAGCTTGGTCGCAAATGGGTCTTCCAAATGGACAATGACCCCAAGCATACTTCCAAAGTTGTGGCAAAATGGCTTAAGGACAACAAAGGCAAGGTATTGGAGTGGCCGTCACAAAGCCTTGACCTCAATCCTATAGAAAATGTGTGAGCAGAATTGAAAAAGCTTGTGCGAGCAAGGAGGCCTACAAACCTGACTTGTGGAAGGCTACCCAAAATGTTTGACCCAATTTAAACAATTTAAAGGCAATGCTACCAAATACTAATTGAGTGTATGTAAACTTCTGACCGACTGGGAATGTGATGAAGGAAATAAACCTGAAATAAATCATTCTCTCTACTATTATTCAGATATTTCACATTCTTAAAATAAAGTGATGATCCTCACTGACCTAAGACAGGGAGGTTTTACTAGGATTAAATGTCAGGAATTTTTGAAAAACTGAGTTTAAATGTATTTGCCTAAGGTGTATGTAAACTTCCGACTTCAACTGTACGTACAGAACATTCCCTGTCATTAACTTTATCACTGTATCTTCAAGAATGCTGCTTCCTTTGGTTTCAACCTGGTCTGACAACAACCAAGTGTTATCAGTTCCCAAGAGAGGTTTTGGACATCAAGGAGTCAACTTAACATTTCTGACATACAGTATTGACTGTGTACATCTCTCTCATTGTCTCTCTCTCTCCTCTCTCCGTCACTCTCTCCTTCTCTCCCGCTCTCATTTCCCTTCATTCTGTTTTCAGGGCGTTGTTTCTCCAGTGAACTGGAAGATGTGTGTAGGGCAATGCATTCGTCACACAGCTTTCCCCATTAGGAGCAGAGCGGTAATGCTTCACCTTTTGATTTTGAGGAGGAGTACGGGATCTTTTCAGAGGAGATGGGAAGGTGCTTTATTTCTTAAAATTTCATCACAATTAAGGCTTATGGGGAAGGGTGGCATAATCGTCGCCCTATAAATGTCTCTATGTAGATTACATGTTTCTTGCCTGGCTAAGCCTGGTAAATGATGAACTCCTATGCTAATGATTTTTATATTATTAGTAATTTGTTTATTAATTAAGATAACACTTAATTTTGGGACCTCAACCAAGTACTGTAAACACGATTATATGCTGTGCGGGGTGAGAGCTGTGCGATAGCTCCCAAAGCAGGGAAACGGGTGCCAGTGAATATCTAATAGTCTTCGGATAACTTTAATTCTCGATTAGCACCCTGCGTGTGAGCATTATTGAGCGGTTTAAACAACAACAACAACAAGATAGATTATAATCAAGGGCACAATTTTCCCACACAGAAAGAGGATATTAGCAGACGTTTAGTAGTTATTCCAGTAAATAGAGACTACAGTGAAGCTGAACAGTGATGTTAAATATCTCAAGGGAAACAGATCCATTCTGAACCTCTTACTACAGTTAAAGAATAAAAACAGCAAAGTGATAGACACCCATTCATTACTCAGTGATCTTTAAAGTCAGTTGATAAAGAACATACGTAGAGTCTCCACCTTACAAGCAACCACTAATTACAGTATTACACCCCCTAGAGTCGATGCCCGCACCCCCACGGAAATCAAATTAGCATAATACAAAAATCCCCATCAGAATCTTTCAGTTTAAGCTAGAGATATCTGTTTTATTGCATGGGATGTGTCTCAATCCACCACATCCGCCAACTGCAGTGGCTGAGCTACAGCGGAGTTTGTCAGACCATGAGAAAAAATTGGTCTTCTCACAAAAACGTCTGTAGCATCCAAACGGTTTGGCCTACAAAACTAATGTGACCACTCTATGGAAAGATCAGGAGCACGGGGGTGTTCACCGTTTTGCTCTACGAACCCCACAACCGTCACTGGACTCGTCTGAAGTCGGTACCGCCGATCTGCCAGCTTCTCTGTAGCGTCCGAACAGTTTGGGATACACATTAATATGACCCCTCTATGGAAAGGTGAGACTTTCACGTAACATGTACATTTGCTCTAGGATGACCACAATCCTCATAAGACTCGTCTGAAGGTAGCCCGGTACCAGTTAAAATAATGAATGGAAGTACAGTGCATTCGGAAAGTATTCAGACCCTTTGACTTTTTCCACATTTTGTTACGTTACAGCCTTATTCTAAAATGGATGACGTTGTTTTTTTCCCCTCATCGATCTACACACAATATCCCATAATGACAAAGCAAAAACGTTTTTTTTACAAATGTTTGAAAATGTATTAAAACTGAAATATCACATTTACATATGTATTCAGACCTTTTACTCAGTACATTGTTAAAGCACCTTTGGCAGCGATTACAGCCTTGAGTCTTCTTGGGTATGACGCTACAAGCTTGGCACACCTGTATTTGGGGAGTTTCTCCCATTCTTCTCTGCAGATCCTCTCAATCTCTGTCAGGTTGGATGGGGAGCGTTGCTGCACAGCTATTTTCAGGTCTCTCCAGAAATGTACGATCGGGTTCATGTCCGGGCTCTGGCTGGGCCACTCAAGGACATCCAGAGACTTGTCCCGAAGCCACTCCTGCGTTGTCTTGGCTGTGTGCTTAGGGTCATTGTCCTGTTGGAAGGTGAACCATTGCCCCAGTCTGTCACGCCCTGACCTATGGAACTCTTGTTTGTTGAGTCAGGGTGTGAATGTCTTTTGTAGTTCTATGTTATGTATATCTATGTTTAGGTTCTAGTTGTTCTATGTCTATGTTTGGCCGGGTATGATTCCCAATCAGAGGCAGCTGTCGCTTGTTGTCTCTGATTGGGGATCATACTTAGGGAGCCTATTTCCTACGTTGTATTGTGGGATCTTGTTCCGTTTAGGCTTGTATGTGTATAGTCTGAGGACTTCACGTTACATTGTTTCGTTGTATGTTTATTGAGTTAATAAACATGTACGCTTTTCACGCTGCACCTTGGTCCGACCCGTCTCTTAACGATCGTGACACAGTCTGAGGTCCTGAGCACTCTGAAGCAGGTTTTCATCAAGGATCTCTCTGTACTTTGCTCCGTTCATCTTTTCCTCGATCCTGACCAGTGCCGCCCGTCATTCAGGGCAGGTGGGGCAGAGCCCCACATTTTTTTTAGCTAAATAAATAATAATAATAATAAAAAATAAAACAACTTTATTTTTGGGGGGTTGCCTGTTTTGCATGGTATTTTGGCATTAATACGTGTCACATATCAGTTTGCAAACAATGTAAAAAATAAATAAAATCATTGAGTTAATAAAGCCTCCATACAAACATGGTCTCTTTTTTGCTTTCTTGAATAAGGCAGCTCCAAAATGCAGGTGTTTCAGCCTAGCTCAGTGCTTTCTGTAGTGGTGGGCAGGCAGCGGAAAATACGGAGCGTAGGGTTCGGTAATGTTTTCTAGTTGCACCGTGATTGGCTCAGTGTTCTGTCACTCATTGGGACATTACGTCACTGCCAATTCTAAGGGTAGAGCTTGAAAATTCAAGCCCCTTGGGTGCTGCTATGGAGTTACATGAGAAGCCCGTCCAAGAAGGCTCAAGGTAATTGGCCACGGATAAAATTAGGTCAAATCACGTTATATCTACAGTAGCTTTGATTGTACTGATCATGTCAACATCATACTTTCAAAATCTTAGCTAGAAGTTGTCATCATGAATCAAGTTGACAATCTAATGGCAAATCCTTTTTAATCCTTGTCATATGGTGTTATGTGGGCAGCTTGTCTCTCCCTTTTCTGTTTCCCTTCCTCCTTGTTTTGTCCCCTCTTTGTCTGTTGTATCTGTATGTGTGTTTGTCCCCATTATGTGGGTGTGTCTGGAGTGGATCGGGGGGCGTGCTCAGGATCTGCCTCTCATGTGCAGCTGCGGGTTGTTTCCAGTGATTCCTGCCTACGCAGCTGCATCCTATTCTCTCATCAACCTGCACTACTAATTCCTGGGCATGGCTCTCCACCGGCGCCAGATCGTTGTTCTTACCAGAGCGGTAACTTGGCTCACCAGTAGTTAAATTGTCTTTGTCTTCAGCCTGGCTCTTTACTCTCCTTAACCTGTCGTTTGTTTTGTCTTCAGTTCAGACATACCTCCCAACCTGCCGGCCTGCCTGCCTGCCTGCCTCAGCCTCTCCTTCCTCCGGAGCCGACTAGCCCACTCTGTTCCTTTTCTTCAGTTGTTTTTGGACTAAGACAAATTGAACTTTTATTAAAATAATTTTTGTTTCTTCCACTCCCTTAGTCGTGTTTGTTTCTCTGAGTGCTGGGTTGAACCATAGCCTAACAGAACGATCTGGCCATGGACCCAACAGAGAAACAGCACGGGGCAAACGAAGACAGCTTCCAACAAGCTATCCAGGCTCAAGGAACGTTGCTAGGACAGCATGACCAATTGATTCGGACTCTTTTGGAAGATAATCATCAACTGCTGAACCAGGTGACTCAGTTAACTACACAAGTCTCTAAATTGTCTGTTATCAGTTCTCCATCTCTCTCTGACCCCCAGTTTGATGCACCCCAAGTTGTTTCCTAGGACATTATGCAGGCTTCGTTCCATCGGGAACCCCCTGTCACGTCGCCTGAACCGTTCAATGGAGAATTGGACAAGTGCCGGGGATTTTTGCTTCAGTGTGACTTGATTTTTCGGCAGAGACCACTGTCGTTTTCTACTGATTCCTCTAAGGTACATTATGTTCTGGGGCTGTTAAGAGGGAGAGCTCTGGTTTGGGCTGAGGCTGTGTGCTCAAATCAAACTTTGACTGCATTGACTTTTGCTGATTTTTCTGCTAAATTGAAGACTGTTTTTGACCATCCTGACCATGTGGGTAATTCCTCCAAGATACTTTTTAATTTGAGGCAGGGTTCTAACAGTGTGGCTGAGTACTCTATTGAGTTCTGGACTTTGGCAGCGGACTCCAAGTGGAACAATGTGGCACTTCAAGGAGCATTTCTAAACGGTTTGAATGAAGCCATTAAGGATGAACTGGCTGCTCGTGACGAGCCACATGATTTACATTCTCTCGTTTCCCTGTCCATTAAGCTAGACAACCGGTTGCGGGAGAGAGGCGGTCGGCCACATCTAGGAGGACGAGTTCCCCAGCCTTCAACCACTCGAGTCTCGCCTCCCCGGAGCCGGCAGCTTCTTGTTCCTGATCCCATCCCGAGCACAGAGGAGGAACCAATGCAAGTGGGTCGAGCTCGACTACCTTCAGCAGAGCGGCAACGGCACCTCCAGGCGGGTGAGTGCCTGTACTGTGGAGACGCCACACACATTCTGGCTACATGCCCTAAGCGACCAAAAGACAAGGCTCGCTCGTAACGGTGGGTCTACTTGCGAGCCCAGAGTTAGATCCTGAACCCATCATTCCCCGATTACAAGTACCTGTAACCTTACGTTTCCAGAGTCATTCCCTGCCACTCTCAGCTCTCATAGACTCAGGTGCAGAATACAACTTTATTAGCCACCAGTTCGTTACACAAGCTCGTATCCCCATGGAGCCACTACCTACCCCCATTCGGGTCACAGCCCTTGATGGGCGCCTCCTCGCGGAGATAACTCATCAAACCACCCCTGTTTCCCTAGTGATTTCTGGCAATCATTGTGAAAGCATTCAGTTAAGAGTTATGTCTGGCTCAGCTACCTCCCTAATCCTTGGCTTCCCCTGGTTGGCTCTTCACAACCCACAAATTGATTGGACACATCACACCATTCTCAGTTGGAGCACTAACTGCCATTCAGAGTGCCTTAGGTCAGCGGTTCCCCCCACTAAGTGTAACCCAACTCATCCCTCAGCTCCTCTCGATCTGTCCCCAAAGAATACCATGACTTAGCGGAGGTTTTCAGTAAGGACAAGTCTCTGTGTCTACCACCACATAGGCCTTATGATTGCCCTATTGAACTGCTTCCTGGTGCTCCCTTGCCCTCTAGTCGCTTATACAATCTGTCCCGACCGGAAAGAGAGGCAATGGAGCAGTATATTGGTGATTCTCTGGCCTCTGGCATAATCCGTCCCTCGTCGTCTCCTTTGGGTGCAGGTTTCTTTTTCGTTGAAAAGAAAGACAAGTCGTTACGCCCCTGTATCGATTTCAGGGGTTTAAACAACATAACTGTTAAAAACAAGTATCCCCTTCCACTCATCAACTCAGCTTTTGAACCTCTGCATGGCGCCACAGTTTTCTCCAAGCTCGACCTCAGGAACGATTATCACCTTGTCAGAATCCGAAAGGGAGATGAGTGGAAAACCGCTTTCAACACTCCACTGGGGCATTTTGAGTATTTGGTCATGCCCTTTGGGCTCTCAAACGCCCCTGCTGTATTCCAAGCCATGGTGAACGATGTTCTTAGGGATTTTTTGAACCGTTTTGTCTTTGTATACCTGGATGATATTCTTGTTTTTTCCAAGTCACCCGAGGAGCATGAGTCACACGTCCGTCAAGTCCTTCAACGGCTCTTGGAGAATAAGCTGTATGTCAAAGCAGAAAAGTGTGAGTTCCACAAACAGTCTACATCGTTCCTTGGTTTCATCATTGAGAGCGGGCAGGTGAAGGCGGACCCCGAGAAGATCCGGGCAGTGACGGAATGGCCCACACCCACCACCCGTAAGCAACTTCAACGATTTTTGGGCTTTGCTAACTTCTACCGTAGATTCATTAAGGGTTTTAGTAAAGTGGTGGCACCCCTTACTAGACTCACATCCCCAAAAGTCCCTTTTCTGTGGTCCCCTGAGGCGGAGCAGGCGGTAGGGGTTTTGAAGGAACTGTTTTCCACCTCCCCGTGTTGATACACCCCAATACCTCTCTGCAGTTTATTGTGGAGGTGGACGCGTCTGACTCAGGTGTGGGAGCAGTCCTCTCCCAGCGCTCCCCCACTGACCAAAAGCTTCACCCCTGTGCTTTTTTCTCCAAGAAATTGTCACCCACAGAACGGAATTACGACGTTGGAAACCGGGAACTGCTGGCGGTCAAGCTAGCACTGGAAGAATGGCGGCACTGGCTGGATGGAGCTGAACTGCCGTTTGTGGTCTGGACAGACCACAAAAACTTGGCTTACATCCAAGCCACTAAGAGACTCATCTCACGCCAAGCCAGATGGGCCCTGTTTTTTAGTAGGTTTAACTTTATTCTTACATACAGACCGGGGTCAAGAAATGTTAAACCAGATGCTTTGTCCCGCCAGTTTGCTGACCCTTCGGAGACCAGCGAGCCTGAGGCAGTCCTACCTTTTTCATGCGTCGTGGTGGCAGTACAGTGGGAGATCGAGTCTCTTGTGAAGACTGCACTTGCCACGGACCCGGGACCGGGTGATGGACCTCCCAACCTACTCTTTGTTCCCGAGACGGTCCGGTCTCAGGTGTTGCAGTGGATTCACACCTCCCGTTTTGCTGGTCACCCTGGGATGAGACGCACGTTGACGCTGCTTAGGAGACATTTTTGGTGGCCTTCAATGGAAAGTAACGTTCTGGCTTTTGTGGCAGCCTGTTCAACCTGTGCTCGGGGCAAAGCCTCCCATCAGTCCCCTTCGGGGCTGCTGCTACCCCTCCCAGTTCCCAGCCGTCCCTGGTCCCACATAGCCATGGATTTTGTCACCGGCCTACCCAAGTCTGAAGGTAATGATACTATACTTACCATTGTGGACAGATTCTCTAAATCTGTTCACTATATAGCATTACCAAAATTTCCGTCCGCCAGTGAGACAGCGGACCTCCTAGTCCAACATGTATTCCGTCCCCATGGAATACCTGTGGACATCGTATCTGATAGAGGCCCACAGTTTACTTCCCGTGTTTGGAAGGTGTTCTGTTCTGCTTTGGGTGCTTCCGTTAGTCTGTCCTCAGGGTTTCATCCCCAGACCAACGGTCAAACAGAAAGAGCCAATCAAAACCTCGAAGCAACCCTTTGTTGTGTGGCTGCTCAACATCCATCATCCTGGGCCAAACATCTGCCTTGGATAGCGTACGCCCACAACTCCCTCACCACCTCTGCCACCGGCCTTTCACCCTTCGAAGTAACCATGGGTTATCAACCCCCTCTGTTTCCTGCTCAGGAGAAGGAATTGGCTGTTCCTTCGGTTCAGGAGAACCTCCGCGCTGCCAGAGAGTGTGGAGCGACGCTGGAAGCGTTAGCTCGGACCACCGACAGGAACAAGACGACAGCGGATAGGAGCAGGACTCCCGCACCTGTGTTTCATCCTGGTCAAGAAGTTTGGCTGTCATCTAAGAAAGTACCTCTTCGTACCAAATCACGCAAGCTGTCTCCTCGGTACCTGGGTCCGTTTGTGGTGGAGTCCATCGTTAACCCCGCTGCGGTTCGTTTGAAGTTGCCTTCAGCCATGAAGATACACACCCTACTTTCCACGTCTCCCAACTGTAACCTGTGTCCTCCAGCCTTTTGTGTCCGCCGGCAGATCCACCTCCACCTGTTCGCCTCATTGACGACCATCCGGCCTACACCGTCAGTAGGCTCCTGGACTCTCGGAGGCGGGGTAGGGGTCTCCAATACCTAGTCATTTGGGAAGGTTATGGACCAGAGGAGAGGTCTTGGGTCCCTAAGCGTTTTGTGTTGGATCCTCAGCTGATCACGGACTTCCATCACGACAACCCTGACAGGCCTGGTGGGTCGCCAGGTGGCGATCATTGAGGGGGGGGGGGTACTGTTATGTGGGCAGCTTGTCTCTCCCTTTTCTGTTTCCCTTCCTCCTTGTTTTGTCCCCTCTTTGTCTGTTGTATCTGTATGTGTGTTTGTCCCCATTATGTGGGTGTGTCTGGAGTGGATCGGGGGGCGTGCTCAGGATCTGCCTCTCCTGTGCAGCTGCGGGTTGTTTCCAGTGATTCCTGCCTACGCAGCTGCATCCTATTCTCTCATCAACCTGCACTACTAATTCCTGGGCATGGCTCTCCACCGGCGCCAGATCGTTGTTCTTACCAGAGCGGTAACTTGGCTCACCAGTAGAGTTAAATTGTCTTTGTCTTCAGCCTGGCTCTTTACTCTCCTTAACCTGTCGTTTGTTTTGTCTTCAGTTCAGACATACCTCCCAACCTGCCTGCCTGCCTCAGCCTCTCCTTCCTCCGGCGCCGACTAGCCCACTCTGTTCCTTTTCTTCAGTTGTTTTTGGACTAAGACAAATTGAACTTTTATTAAAATAATTTTTGTTTCTTCCACTCCCTTAGTCGTGTTTGTTTCTCTGAGTGCTGGGTTGAACCATAGCCTAACATATGGAGAGAAATTATGAAGAGAAATTATAGATAAAGCATACCGGTGAACATAAACATTACACAACAAGTTGGAAATGGCAAATTCAACAATGAGTGGTTTGGAAGGAATCAGTGGCTAACTGCAAGCATTGTAAAACAATCACTAGCCTGCTATTCAGTGGAGTGGGTGTGTGGTTCCAATTTTGGGTTTAAGGTCTCTTTTACAAGCTTAAAATGATCAACATTCAACATTGGCCATGCTGTCAATCCAGCATGATTTCTGCCACTCTCAAAACAACTGTTAACTCAGAACTGGGAATCTGACTTCAGTGAGTTCAAGACAACTGGAAACTCTGGAAAAAACGAGCTCCGCCTGGGAAAATACATTTTGAATGATCATCCAACTCGGAACTGAAAGTAGGGAACTCGGGCCTCTTTCTAGAGCTACAACCTGAAGATCACTGACGTCATCATGATTCAACCTTTTTTTTCCCGAGATCCCAGTTGTCTTGAAATATGCCAGGGAGATATGTACAGTACCAGTCAAAAGTTTGTACACACCTACTCATTCCAGGGTTTTTCTTTATTTTTACTATTTTCTACATTGTAGAATAATAGTGAAGACATCAAAACTATGAAATAACATAAAGTAATCATGTAGTAACCAAGAAAGTGTTAAACAAATCAAAATATATTTTATATTTGAGATTATTCAAATAGCCACCCTTTGCTTGATGACAGCTTTGCACACTCTTGGCATTCTCTCAATCAGCTTCACCTGGAATGCTTTTCCAACAGTCTTGAAGGAGTTCCCACATATGCTGAGCACTTGTTGGCTGCTTTTCCTTTGCTCTGCGGTCCGACTCATCCCAAACCATCTCAATTGGGTTGAGGTCGGGGGATTGCAGAGGCCAGGTCATCTGATGCAGCACTCCATCACTCTCCTTCTTGGTAAAATAGCCCTTGCACAGCCTGGAGGTGTGTTGGGTCATTGTCATGTTGAAAAACAAATGATATGCCAACTAAGCCCAAACCAGATGGGATGGCGTATCGCTGCAGAATGCTGTGGTAGCCATGCTGGTTAAGTGTGCCCTGAATTCTAAATAAATCACCAGCAAAACACCCCCACACCATAACACCTCCTCCTCCATGCTTTATGGTGGGTAATACACATGATGAGATCATACGTTCACCCACACCGCGTCTCACAAAGTCACGGCGGTAAGAACCAAAAATCTCCAATTTGGACTCCATACCAAAGGAAAAATGTCCACAAGTCTAATGTACATTGCTCGTGTTTCTTGGACCAAGCAAGGGTCTTCTTCTTATTGGTGTCCTTTAGTAGTGGTTTCTTTGCAGCAATTCGACCATGAAGGCCTGCTTCACACAGTCTCTGAACAGTTGATGTTGAGATGTGTCTGTTACTTGAACTCTGTGAAGCATTAATTTGGGCTGCAAATTCTGATGCTGGTAACTCTAATGAACTTTTCCTCTGCAGCAGAGGTAACTTCCATTCCTGTGGCGGTCCTCATGAGAAACAGTTTCATCATAGCGCTTGATGGTTTTTGCGACTGCACTTGAAGAAACGTTCAAAGTTCTTGAAACCTTCCGTATTGACTGACCTTCATGTCTTAAAGTAATGATGGACTGTTGTTTCTCTTTGCTTATTTGAGCTTTTCTTGCCATAATATGGACTTGGTATTTCACCAAATAGGGCTATCTTCTGTATACCCCACTACCTTGTCACAACACAACTGATTGGCTCAAACACATTAAGAAGGAAAGAAATTCCACAAATTTACTTTTAAGAAGGCACACCTGTTAATTAATTGAAATGCATTCCAGGTGACTACCTCATGAAGCTGGTTGAGAGAATGCCAAGAGTGTGCGACGCTGTCATCAAGTCAAAGGGTAGCTACTTTTAAGAATATAAAATATAAAATATATTTTGATTTGTTTAACACATTTATGGTTACTACATGATTCCATATGTGTTATTTCATATTTTTTATGTCTTCACTATTATTCTACAATGTAAAAAATAGTAAAAATAAAGAAAAACACTTGAATGCTTGCTTCTACACCTGCATTACTAGCTGTTTGGGGTTTTAGGCTGGGTTTCTGTACAGCACTTCGAGATATTAGCTGATGTAAGAAGGGCTATATAAAATAAAATTGATTGATTGATTGATTGATTGATTGAATGAGTAGGTGTGCCCAAACCTTTGACTGGTAGTGTATACTATAGCTAAGAAAGTAATACTAAGTTTATGTTGTGTAATAAGCTGTTAGTAGCCCATGTGCCTCACCCTAATAATTTGGTCTATTTTTCCCTCTTAATTTTACTTACTGTTCTGACTTGGTTGTGCACATGTAGCCTATAGCCTGTTTTAGAGAAATGTAGTCATCGAATATTGTAAGAGCTTTCAATGTCTGCTTATATGCCCCCTTTATTTATCCTACGATTCTGACTTGGTGTACAGGAAGAACACTGTAAGAACGGCCCATGTTCTGAATTCTGTGGCTGTACATTTCAAAAGTGCTGAACAAATAGTTATATTGACTACATCCGTCCTAGCTCGCTCATTAATGTCTTAATCGAAATTACAGATTGCCTCTTATCCGCTTGTCGTCCCCTTATGCCATAGTTTGTACATCTCAATTGTCAGTAGAAACCACATTTGTTTAACCAAGTCAGCCATATCAGCTATGTTTTTTTTAAAGGGAAGTAAATGAGGCTGAATGAACTGTTTCGCTGCCAGACAAGGCTCTGCTGATAGCCAGGTGTAGCAGTGGTAAGGTGTTGGGACTGCTGTTGGGACTCTGCTGTTTGGACAGCTTTATGTAGGCCCTAACAGCTTGTGGGCACTGTTTGCAACCGTTATAGTGCAATTAACGTATTGTTTAGTGTTGTGTTGTGTACTGGCTTTGCTGGCATGCATCCCCCAAATGTTTTTGTTGTTTGCCCCACCAAGATGTATGTGCTAAAATCCCCATTGATTCTGACTAGTCTCCGAGTCCCTGCCGCTGAAAAACATCCCCACAGCATGATGCCGCCACCACAATGCTTCACTCTAGGGATGGTGCCAGGTTTCCTCCAGATGTGATGCTTGGCATTCAGGCCAAAGAGTTCAATCTTGGTTTCACCAGACCAGATTATCTTGTTTCTCATGGTCTGAGAGTCCTTTAGGTGCCTTTTGGCAAACTCCAAGCGGGCTGTCATGTGCCTTTTACTGAGGAGTGGCTTCCGTCTGGCCACTCTACGATAAAGGCCTGTTTGGTGGAGTGCTGCACAGATGGTTGTCCTTCTGGAAGGTTCTCCCATCTCCACAGAGGAACTTTGGAGTTCAGTCAGAGTGACGATTGGGTTCTTGGTCACCTCCCAGACCAAGGCCCTTCTCCCCCGATTGCTCAGTTTGGCCAGGTGGCCAGCTCTAGGAAGAGTCTTGGTGGTTCCAAACTTCTTCCATTTAAGAATGATGGAGGCCACTGTGTTCTTGGAGACCTTCAATGCTGCAGAAATGTTTTAGTACCCTTCCCCAGATCTGTGCCTCGACACAATCCTGTCTCGGAGCTCTACGTACAATTCCTTAGACCTCATGGCTTGGTTTTTGCTCTGACATGCACTGTCAACTGTGGGACCTTACATAGACAGGTGTGTGCCTTTCCAAATCATGTCCAATCAATTTAATTTCCCAAAGGTGGACTCCAATCAAGTTATACAGTGAGGGAAAAAAAGTATTTGATCCCCTGACCAAAAAATTACCCAAAACACACGGCCAAGGCAACAAAGGAGTGGCTCAAGAAGAAGCACATTAAGGTCCTGGAGTGGCCTAGCCAGTCTCCAGACCTTAATCCCATAGAAAATCTGTGGAGGGAGGTGAAGGTTCGAGTTGCCAAATGTCAGCCTCGAAACCTTAATTACTTGGAGAAGATCTGCAAAGAGGAGTGGGACAAAATCCCTCCTGAGATGTGTGCAAACCTGGTGGCCAACTACAAGAAACGTCTGACCTCTGTGATTGCCAACAAGGGTTTTGCCACCAAGTACTAAGTCATGTTTTGCAGAGGGGTCAAATACTTATTTCCCTAATTAAAATGCAAATCAATTTATAACATTTTTGACATGCGTTTTTCTGGATTTTTTTGTTGTTATTCTGACTCTCACTGTTCAAATAAACCTACCATTAAAATCATAGACTGATCATTTCTTTGTCAGTGGGCAAACGTACAAAATCAGCAGGGAATCAAATACTTTTTTCCCTCACTGTAGAAACATCAAGGATGATCAATGGAAACAGGATGCACTTGAGCTCAATTTCGAGTCTCATAGCAAAGGTTCTGAATACTTATGTAAATAGGGTATTTCTGTTTTTATTGTTAATACATTTACACACATTTCTAAAAACCTGTTTTCACTTTGTCATTCTGGGGTATTGTGTGTAGATTGATGATTTTATAATTTTTTTATCTATTTTAGAATAAGGCTGTAAAGTAACAAAATGTGGAAAAAGTCAAGGGGTCTGAAAACTTTCCAAATGCATAGTGCCACATTTGTGTTGTTAAATATGGGTAAAAAAAAGTATAAAATAATTTCATTATCTTTTTTAGATATAGGACAGACACTTTAAAGCAAACTTCCTTTTGATGAATTGTTTTACTATCTGTTTTTCCATCTATGAATCTGTTATTCAATGCATTTCTATGGGCTAATAGCAGTAAGGCCAAATTCAATGTTTCATCCCCAAAAATGTTTTTTATATTGTTTTGATACCTGAAGGGGTACTTAAATTCAAAATGAAATTGAATCTTGGTATGACCATCTTAAAACAATTCCATATGTTAGCTTAGTAGATCTGGCAGAATTATGTCATGATTTCTTTGCATCAATCCAGTGGCCATTTGTTTTGCAAACTCCTGTTTGCAATGTCTCTGTGCACTTCAATTAAAGGGTAACTACACTCAAAAATACAAATTTCTTAGATTATTCACAGACCTCAAAAGTGGTCTCCTGATGTGGTCCTCTGTAGCTCTGCTGGTAGAGCACGGCGCTTGTAACGCTAAGGTAGTGGGTTCGATCCCCGGGACCACCCATACACAAAAAAAAAATGTATGCACGCATGACTGTAAGTCGCTTTGGATAAAAGCATCTGCTAAATGGCATTTTATTTATTTATTTGTTTAAGCATTGCTATGGACTTAGAACATCCAATTTAAACCTGTGAATTTCGGACTCAGTTGACAGCCTCATTTATCTCTTTCAATAGTAGGACAACTATTATCCTACTGCACAGTACAGCTTGGCTTGGCCTGACTGTGAAAGACCAATATGGGATTCATCATTTTTGTCACTGTTTCTCATCCAATTTTTTACACAGGGCACCTTTTCTTCACCGGGTGAGCCGTTTGGTAAATTATGGACAAGATTAAAGAATAGCCACTTCTCCAGACACGACTACACCACTGATCACATGTGATACAACACATAGTCATCAACATTCATAACATACATGTCTGATAACAGTCTAGATTGTCTAAACTGTGGTGGAAAGAGAAAATACAAACGTCATTATAAAGATGAAATAATCACACGATTACGGAGGAAATATTTTCTCTGACTATTCCATCAACAGTTCTGTCTTCAGATGAAACGGTTTGTGTGTTTTTCAAGTTTACCACGCAGACTTTGAAGGAGGAAGGGAGGGGGGAGCTACGATGACAAAAGGAAAAATCTAAAGATTTCCATAAAAAAGTGGAATAAATAAATGCAGGCTGCGATACAACAGGCTTGGATTTACATACATTAAGTTATTCTATATCTCTCAGGGATATTTAACCGTTGTAATATGTGGGAGGCAGGGGGATAAAACTCTAAATGTGACCTCTGCTCCGCAGGCTCACTCTGAAAAAGCACACGCCTGTAGGAATACTCAAAGAGCAGCTGAGGAAAGGTTGAGAGGAAGAGGACAGAAAGCCAGGGGAAGGAAGAGAAATGACACTAAAAGCCTGTCAGGAACTGATTGATGCTCAGCTATATTTGAAGATCAGTGGCAGCCTCGCGGTGGCAGGGCCTGCAGGTCTGTGTGTGTGTATGTGAGCATTTGTGCGTATCTTTGTGTGTGCACGTGCATGTCCGTGTGTGCGTTCAAGTGTGTCCAGAGGCTCTCTCTCCTTCTAGGGAGAAGAAAAGCTGTAGTCACTGGCAGGCTTGGGGGAAATAAGATCTGAGCAGAGAATAACATGCTCCATTTGCCCTGTGAGTGGAGTCTGGGTTTGAGCAGAGAAGAACACCATGATGTATCGAGCCGTTTGCCAGGCGGATGGGGCACGTGGTGGTGGCACTCGCTCTGCCTGTAAGTACATTTTTCACACAGCAGGCGCGGTAGGGGCCCTGTGTGTGTGTGTGTGTGTATGTGTGCGTGTGTGAGCATTTGTGCGTATGTGTGTACGGGTGTTCATGGGAGTTGGGGGTGTCGGAGCTACCCGTTGCTGGCACAGTTGTTGCGTCACGGATCTGGGGCATTTTATCTGGTCATGGCGGATTCGAAGCCTCCACTTCCAACAAACAGCATTCCACACAGGGTGCAAGTGGCACTAACGAGAGTCATTCAAATTTAAGGACAGCACGGATCGGATGGGGGTGCAGGGGCGGTGCAGAGGGGTGCAGGGTGCGGGCACAACTGCCGGGACTCTGTGCATGTGACCGTTGCACTCTGTGGGCTTAACTTTGGTCTCCCTCATCAAAGGCAGAGCTGTGACCAGACAGTCCAAAACATGGAGCTACTCTACCTACATCATAGTGTTGTTGTTTTATCACTCCACCCTCTCCCTCCATCTCACAATGTGTTAAAGAACTACCTTAAACTGAGATGTTATCTTCTCAGGAAATCCTTAGACTACTTAATACTTTCAATATATATACAGTACCAGTCAACACCTACTCATTCCAGGATTTTTCTTTATTTTTACTATTTTCTACATTGTAGAATAGTAGTGAAGATATCAAAACTATGAAATAACACATATGGAATCATGTAGTAACCAAAAAAGTGTTAAACAAATCTAAGTCTATTTTATATGTGAGATTTTTCAAAGTAGCCACCCTTTGCCTTGATGACAGCTTTGCACACTCTTGGCATTCTCTCAACAAGATTCATGAGGTGGTATACAGAAGATAGCCCTATTGGTGAAAGATCAAGTCCATATTATGGCAAGAACAGCTCAAAGAAGCAAAGAGAAACGACAGTCCATCATTACTTTAAGACACGAAGGTCAGTCAATACGGAACATTTCTTCAAGTGCAGTCGCAAAAACCATCAAGCGCTATGATGAAACTGGCTCTCATGAGGACCACCACAGGAATGGAAGACCCATAATTACCTCTGTTGCAGAGGATAAGTTCATTAGAGTTAACTGCACCTCAGACTGTAGCCGAAATAAATGCTTCACAGAGTTCAAGTAATAGACATATCGTCAACATCAACCGTTCAGAGGAGACTGCGTGAATCAGGCCTTCATGGTCAAATTGCTGCAAAGAAACCACTACTAAAGGACACCAATAATAATAAGAAGAGACTTGTTATGGCCAAGAAACACGAGCAATGGACATTAGACCGGTGGAAATATGTGCTTTGGTCTGATGAGTCCAAATTTGAGATATTTGTTTCCAACCGCCGTGTCTTTGTGAGACGCAGAGTAGGTGAAGCATGGAGGAGGAGGTGTATTGGTGTGGGGGTGCTTTGCTGGTGACAATGTCAGTGATTTATTTAGAATTCAAGACACACTTAACCAGCATGGCTACTACAGCATTCTGCAGTGATACACCATCCCATGTGGTTTGGTGGGACTATAATTTGTTTTTCAAAAGGACAATGACCCAAAACACACCTCCAGGCTGTGTAAGGGCTATTTGACCAAGGAGAGTGATTCATCAGATGACCTGGCCTCCACAATCACCCGACCTCACCCAATTGAGATGGTTTGGGATGAGTTGGACGGCAGAGTGAAGGAAAAACAGCCAACAAGTGCTCAGCATATGTGGGAACTCCTTCAAGATTGTTGGAAAAGCATTTCTCATGAAGCTGGTTGAGAGAATGCCAAGAATGTGCAAAGCTGTCATCAAGGCAAAGGGTGGCTACTTTGAAGAAACTAAAATATATAAAATATATTTTGATTTGTTTAACACTTCTTTGGTTACTACATGATTCCATATGTGTTATTTCATAGTTTTGATGTATTCACTATTATTCTACAATGTAGAAAATAGTAAAAAATAAAGAAAAACCCTTGAATGAGTAGGTGTGTCCAAACCTTTGACTGGTACTGTATATACATAAAGGGGAGAACAGGCTCATAATAATGGCCGGATCGGAGCAAATGGAATGGCATCAAACACATGGAATGGCATCAAACACATGGAAACCAGCTGCCTTCGGAAAGTAATGAGACCCCTTGAATTTTTCCACATTTTGTTACGTTACAGCCTTATTCTAAAATTGGTAAAATATTTTTTTCTCAGCCATCTACACAGTCCCACATAATGACAAAGCGAAAACAGGATTTTAGAATTTTTTGAAAAAAATAAATAACAATTAAAAAACGTATTTACATAAGTCTTTAGACCCTTTGCTATGAGACTCGAAATTGAGCTCAGGTGAATCCTGTTTCCATTGATCATCCTTGAGATGTTTCTACAACTTGATTGGAGTCCACCTGTGGGAAATTCAATTGATTGGACATGATTTGGAAAGGTACACATGTGTCTATATAAGGTTCCACAGTTGACAGTGGATGTCAGAGCAAAAACCAAGCCATGAGGTCGAAGGAATTGTCCGTAGAGCTCTGAGACAGGATTGTGTCGAGGCACAGATCTGGGGAAGGGTACCAAAAAATTTGTGCAGCATTGAAGGTCCCCAAGAACACAGTGGCCTCCATCATTCTTAAATGGAAGAAGTTTGGAACCACCAAGACTCTTCCAAGAGGTGGCCGCCCGGCCAAACTGAGCAATCGGGGGAGAAGGGCCTTGGTCTGGGAGGTGTTAGAGACTGAGAGCCTGGTGTCACTACTTAGCATCACATATTGGCAGCACACAACCTAGCTTGCAGGCATGGACACACACGCAACCACGCTCACACACACACATGCTTTCTCACACACACACACACATACACCCACACACCCACCCACCCACCCACACACACACTACAGTGCTCTAGACCTCTCTCACCGAGGGAAAGGGGCAGGGGAAGCACGTTGATGTTGGAACACGAAGGTCGGAGTGAACAGTCTGTGTAGCGCTGAATTCCATCCCCCACAACAGTTCCTGCTGCTCCGCTACTGGCTTTAGGTTGCGATCCCATCTTTAAAACAAAACGGAAAATGAATCCAGCAGAAATATATATAAATATGGAAGAGTTGGGGGAATGGATAAATGCCATGTTTAAAGCTGCAGTCACCGTATTGCCTTAAAAAGACTGCAGTCACTGCATTGCCTTAGAAAGACTGTGCCGCATTTGAAGATTTCCCTCATCCATTTAGTGCTCTTTTGTTCCTAGAACCAGGGGAAAAGGCAACAGGTCTTTAATAACCAGCACATAAACTAATCTCAAATATCATGTCTTATTCGACGCAAATGGGAGGAAACGTCTCGCTCACTCACTCAGCCGAGTCAATGAATTTGTCACCATTTTATGATAATGCATTTAAATGATGGTGGGGGTGAGGGAGGTTGGTCAGACAGAGGAGAGGCAATGTAATAGGGGATTGGGGAATAATCCTGCTTCTTGATATTACACTGCCTCCAGAGGCTTTTTAAGAGCTCGACATCTCAGTGTGATGGCGTCTAAAACTTCTCTCCCACACTTACAACTCAGCAACCCTCACTCACTCTCTCTCTCTCTCTCTCTCTCTCTCTCTCTCTCTCTCTCTCTCTCTCTCTCTCTCTCTCTCTCTCTCTCTCTCTCTCTCTCTCTCTCTCTCTCTCTCTCTCTCTCTCTCTCTCTCTCTCTCACACACACACATCACATTCTCCCTGCTTCCCTGGGAGAAGTACAATAAAAAGGCCCTCCGCTCTTCTCGACCCCTGACCCTTGATCCCTGGAGGTCTCCTGCTGCCTGTGATGGAGGAGGAATAGGAGGAGGGGGGTAGGGGGCCTGAAAAACACTTCTCTTCAGAGCACTCTGGATCTCCATCATGGGTAAGCTCCCCCTCTAGTGTTTACTGCCCTCTCCTCCTCTCCTCTTCTCCTCCTCTGCATTAAGACACAACAAACTCTCACCCTCTGAAGCAGCCTGTGGATGGGAACATATTCCCACAGTCAGTATTTACTGTATAAACCTCTGGTAACTTTACACTATAGTGCAACTTTGCAATAGTGCAAATGTTTTTATTTTCTTTATTTTCTTCTGTAAAACCACTTGTGGCCAAAGAGGTTATTTTCTACACCATTAACTAATTTACAATGTTGTTAAGACAAAGTTTTTTTTGGAAAGTGCAGAAATATGCCTAACGTTGCATAAAACAATAACAGTAAAACTAAAGAAATTCAATTCAGAAAGAAATTAATTCAAAATTGAATCAACTTCCGGCATCATGTTATGACACTGCAGTGTGAATTCAATTAGACTAGGCCTATTGTATTTGTCTGTTGGGTGATATCTAGTCGGCTCCATTTCCCACACAGGATTGGCTTGAACACAAACGCAGGGACCGCCTAGCCTCGCTTAACCTAGCTTAGCCTCGCCTGCGGGTATGCTAATTACTCTCTCTCTCTCTCTCTCTCTCTCTCTCTCTCTCTCTCTCTCTCTCTCTCTAAATTAACCTGGGACTGTATCTCCATCCAATGAGAGATGGAGAGAAGGAAGAAGGGAAGGAAAATAGAAACAAACCAATAATCTTCTACTTTGCCTCCTGAAATGAGAGCCACTCGGGTTCTCATGTAGACAAGTCATTTTGTAGGAGCCACTAAAACCCCATTGGGCCCAGGGAGAGCACACGTCGCGGGCCGCTTATTTCAAAGATCTTTTGCAATCAGTTACACAATGGAGGCTCTCGTTTTATGCTGTTACATCATAAAAGTGTTCCTTTTGTTACATGTCCATCCTTAAAAGGTCTTAATCCTTCTCCTTTCAGCCCGGTCAATGGCAAATTCCACAGAGACATCCCATTCGCTGCGAGGGCTGGAGCGACCCACTCAGAAACCAGCATGCAAGGCTTTCATCCTTTCTTCTGCTGCCACTCTCCTGAGAACATTAAATTGTCCTCTTCATCCCCCTCGACATAGTGGGGGAGCCCCTTAATGATGACAGAGAAAGAGAAATTCCTCCACTCGGTCCTATGACACCATTCTGCTGTCAAGCAGGCATCTCGGCGGACAGAGAATCAAACATGGCTTCCTGCAGGTGGAGTGGCCATGAAGGTCATGGCACAGCCCAGAGAGGAGAGAGGGAGAGAGAGCAGAGAGAGAGAGAGGGGGGGGACACACCGCTTTCCCACAGCAAATTAAGACATCTGCGGAAAAATAAGGCTGGGGGGGATGTGCACTTTCGTTTCATTTCGCTTTATTCGTTTATTTATTTGACCCCTGGATTCTTATGTTCTGGAGAAATACCTTTCTTTTATTCTCTCCCTCTCTGTTCTCTGAGCAGCCCAGTCCACATGGCGTGTCCCTGTCTGTAGGTCAGTGTCATGAGAGAGAGCAGCAGTAATGTACGGCTGCTAGTCTGCTACTGAACACTGGACTCTCTTGCTCAGTTCCTTGTGTGGCACTGTTTTGTTTTCTATTTTCTGTCACGTTCTCGAGAGCGTTGTTTTTGACTTCCTTCTAGCTTTATGCCGTTAGCCGTCCCTCTCTTTGTGAAACAGTCTCTTAGAGGGGGTGGGGGGGTGGGGGTTGATTAATCAGTGTGGAACTCCAGCCACTCAGACCCCCAGTTGCCAGGGCCAGCTTTCTCCACGCTGGACTCCTCAATGAGAACATTGTACTGATATAAAACACATGTCAATCAAGGGCCAAATAGTCACCCTGCTCGCCATCCATCCAGCGTTTGCATTCTGTTCCTCCGGTTTTAAAATGCCAGAACGAATTAATGAGTATTTCCAGCATATGCGTTTCTCCCCTAATGTTAAATCCAACACCCAGTGATAAATGTCTGGCTAATGTAAACTACGCACTGCCACAACCACCCGATACTCTACGCTGCACCTTAGGGTCTGCTTTGCCCTATGTACATAGTCATTGAACACTGATCACTTTAATAATGTTTACATACTGTTTTACTCACTTCATATGTATATACTGTATTCTAGTCATGGCTCATCCTATATAACTACTGCGGTACACACCTTTATTCATATACTGTCCATACTGTCTATACACACCATTATATACTGTATATATTCCAGACTCTGCTATTGCTCGTTCTGATATTTCTTTCTTTCTTTCTTTTGACTTTTTTAACTATGTGTGTACTATTGTTTTCTATTGCTAGGTATTACTGCACTGTTGGAGCTAGAAACACAAGCATTTTTCTGCACCTGCGCTAACATCTGCAAATCAGTGTACGCAACCAATAAACCTTGATTTGATGCCACCTACATTACATTGCATTGAACAAAAATGTACAAATAATTACATCAGAATGTTTAAATATGTCAAACTTTATATATATTTGTTTATATACAGTACCAGTAAAAAAGTTTGGACACACCTACTCATTCAAGGGTTTTCTTTATTTGGACTATTTTCTACATTGTAGAATAATAGCGAAGACATCAAAACTATGAAATAACACACATGGAATTATGTAGTAACCAAAAAAGTGTTCAACAAATATAAATATATTTTATATTTCAGATTCTTCAAATAGCCACCCTTTGCCTTGATGACAGCTTTGCACACTCTTGGCATTCTCTCAACCAGCTTCACCTGGAATGGTTTTCCAACAGTCTTGAAGGAGTTCCCACATATGCTGAACACTTGTTGGGTGATTTTCCTTCACTCTGCGGTCCAACTCATCCCAAACCATCTCAGTTGGGTTGAGGTCGGGGAATTGTGGAGGTCATCTGAAGCAGCACTCCATCACTCTCCCTCTTGGTAAAATAGCCCTTACACAGCCTTTAGGTGTGTTGGGTCATTGTCCTGTTGAAAAACAAATGATAGTCCCACTAAGCCCAAACCATATGGGATTGCGTATCGCTGCAGAATGCTGTGGTAGCCATGCTAGTTAAGTGTGCCTTGAATTCAAAATAAATCACAGACAGTGTCACCAGCAAAGCACCCCCACACCATAACACCTCCTCCTCCATGCTTTACGGTGGTAACTACACATGCGGAAATCATCTGTTCACCCACACCGCATCTCAAAAAGACACGGTGGTTGGAACTAAAAATCTCAAATTTGGACTCCAGGCCCAAGGACAAATTCCCACCGGTCTAATGTCCATTGCTCGTGTTTCTTGGCCCAAGCAGGTCTCTTATTATTATTGGTGTCCTTTAGAAGTGGTTTCTTTGCAGCAATTCTACCATGAAGGCCTGATTCACACAGTCCCCTCTGAACAGTTGATGTTGAGATGTGTCTGTGACTAGAACTCTGTGAAGCATTTATTTGGGCTGCAATTTCTGAGGCTGGTAACTCTAATGAACTTATCACATCAACATTTTAAAGCAGAGGTAAATCTGGGTCTGACATTTCTGTGGCGGTCCTCATGAAAACCCGTTTCATCATAGCGCTTGATGGTTTTTGCGACTGCTCATTCAAAGTTCTTGAAATGTTCCATATTGACTGACTTTCATGTCTTAAAGTAATGATGGACTGTTTTTTCTCTTTGCTTATTTGAGCTGTTCTTGCCATAATGTGGACTTGGTCTTTTACCAAATAGGGCTATCTTCTGTATACCCCACTACCTTGGCACAACACAACTGATTGGCTCAAACACATTAAGAAGGAAATAAATTCCACAAATTAACTTTTAAGAAACACACCTGTTAATTGAAATGCATTCAAGGTGACTACCACATGAAGCTGGTTGAGAGAATGCCAAGAGTGTACAAAGCTGCCATCAAGGCAAAGGGTGGCTATTTGAAGAATCTCAAATATAAAATATGTTTTGATTTGTTTAACCTATTTTTTTCAATTTTGGCCTAAAATGACACACCCAAATCTAACTGCGTTTAGCTCAGGACCTGAAACAAGGATATTTATATTATTGATACCATTTGAAAGGAAACACTTTCGAATGTGGAAATGTGAAATTAATGTAGGAGAATAAAACATTAGATCTGGTAAAAGATAATACAAACAAAAAACATGAGTTTTTTTTTTTTTCATCATTTTTGAAATGCAAGAGAAAGGCCACAATATAATATTGCAGTTTAGGCTCAATTTAGATTTTGGCCAGCAGATGGAAGCACTGTGTGTGCAAAGTTTCAGATTGATCCAGCGAAGCGTTGCAATACTGGACTATTTTGTATCAAGTCTGCCCAAATGTGCCGAATTGGTCAATTGATACATTTTCAAATACATAACTATAGAGAACAAAAAAAATGATATGGTAATACAAAATGTAAGTTTACACACTCTCAGGAATGTCATACATGATGGATCATTAGCTTATACACTAACTTTCACACATCTAAATGGCGGGGTGGGTGTGGAGACAGAGACATCAAGGGTTCAACTGTAGAACCCAGTTCCATTTTATCTCTGGGACCCTTAGGATGACAAATCAGAGCAAAATTACTGAATGTAAGTATATTATTTACAGTTGAAGTCGGAAGTTTACATACACCTTAGCCAAATACATTTAAACTCAGTTTTTCACAATTCCTGACATTTAATCCCAGTAAAGATTCCCTGTCTTTCATCAGTTAGGATCACCACTTTATTTTAAGAATGTGAAATGTCAGAATAATAGTAGAGAGAATGATTTATTTCAGTTTTTATTTATTTCATCACATTCCCAGTGGGTCAGAAGTTTACATACACTCAATTAGTATTTGGTAGCATTGCCTTTAAATTGTTTAACTTGGGTCAAACGTTTCGGGTAGCCTTCCACAAGCTTCCCACAATAAGTTGGGTGAATTTAGGCCCATCCCTCCTGACAGAGCTGGTGTAACTGAGTCAGGTTTGTAGGCCTCCTTGCTCGCACACACTTTTTCAGTTCTGCCCACAAATGTTCTATAGGGTTGAGGTCAGGGCTTTGTGATGGCCACTCCAATACCTTGACTTTGTTGTCCTTAAGCAATTTTGCCACAACTTTGGAAGTATGCTTGGGGTCATTGTCCATTTGGAAGACCCATTTGCGACCAAGCTTTAACTTCCTGACTGATGTCTTGAGATGTTGCTTCAATATATCCACATAATTTTCCTTCCTCATGTTGCCATCTATTTTCTGAAGTGCACCAGTCCCTCCTGCAGCAATGCACCCCCACAGCATGTTGCTGCCACCCCCGTGCTTCATGGTTCGGATGGTGTTCTTCGGCTTGTAAGCATTCCCCTTTTTCCTCCAAACATAACGATGGTCATTATGGCCAAATAGTTAAAAATGTTGTTTCATCAGACCAAAGGACATTTCTCCAAAAAGTACAATCTTGGTCCCCATGTGCAATTGCAAACCGTAGTCTGGCTTTTTTATGGTGGTTTTGGAGCAGTGGCTTCTTCCTTGCTGAGCGGCCTTTCATGTTATGTCGATATAGGACTCATTTTACTGTGGATATAGATATGTTTGTAACTGTTTCCTCCATAATCTTCACAAGGTCCATTACTGTTGTTCTGGGATTGATTTGCACTTTTCGCACCAAAGTACGTTCATCTCTAGGATCCAGAACGCGTCTCCTTCCTGAGCGGTATGACGGCTGCGTGGTCCCATGGTGTTTATACTTGCGTACTATTGTTTGTACAGATGAACATGGTACCTTCAGGCGTTTGGAAATTGCTCCCAAGGATGAACCAGACTTGTGGAGGTCACAAGTCTGGTTGGCTGATTTCTATTGATTTTCCCATGATGTCAAGCAAAGAAGCACGGAGTTTGAAGGTAGGCCTGGAAAACATCCACAGGTACACCTCCAATTGACTCAAATGATGTCAATTAGCCTATCAGAAGCTTCTAAAGCCATGACATCATTTTCTGGAATTTTCCAAGCTGTTTAAAGGCACAGTCAACTTAGTGTATGTAGACTTCTGACCCACTGGAATTGTGATACAGTGAATTATAAGTGAAATAATCTGTCTGTAAACAATTGTTGGACAAATTACTTGTGTCATGCACAAAGTAGATGTCCTAACCGACTTGCCAAAACTATAGTTTGTTAACAAGAAATTTGTGGAGTGGTTGAAAAACGAGTTTTAATGACTCCAACCTACGTGTATGTAAACTTCTGACTTCAACTGTACCTTCAGAGGTAAATGTATCAAACCAGTTGCCTTGATACGTTTTTTGTTGTTTTGCACTCTCCTCAAAAAATAGCATGGTATTTTTTCACTGTAATAGTTACTGTAAATTGGACAGTGCAGTTAGATTAACAAGAATTTAAGCTTTCTGCCAATATAAGACATATCTATGTCCTGGAAAGTTTGCTGTTACTTACAACAGTCATGCTAATCACATTAGCGCACGTTAGTGCAACCATCACGTATACGGGACACCGATCCCGTAGAGGTTAATACTTATTTGGTTACTACATGATTCCCTATGTGTTATTTCATAGTTTCGATGTCCTCACTATTATTCTACAATATAAAAAATAGTTTAAAAAAATTAAAATTAAAACTTGAATGAGTAGGTGTGTCCAAACTTTGACTGGTAGTGTATATATACTCAAATCTTTTATTAAATCAAAAAAGAAAAATCTGACCACCAAATTAAGGGTTCCTGGAATTGACAACACTGCTATATTTTATTTTTACTCACTCTCTCACTCACTCACTCACTCACTCACTCACTCACTCACTCACTCACTCACTCACTCACTCACTCACTCACTCACTCACACTGACACTCCAACACACACACACACACACACACACACACACACACACACACACACACACACACACACACACACACACACATTCATACTGACTCTACACACACGCACACACACTCACATACATTCATCATACATGCTGCTGCTGCCCTAGTCACCTTAACCCTATACATATATACACAACCAGTCAAAAGTTTGGACACACATACTCATTAATTTTTTTATTTTTTCACATTGTAGAATAATAGTGAAGACATCAAAACTATGAAATAACACATATGGAATCATGTAGTAACCCAAAAAGTGTTAAACAAATCAAAATATATGTTATATTTGAGATTCTTCAAATAGCCACCCTTTGCCTTGATGACAGCTTGGCATTCTCTCAACTAGCTTCATGAGATAGTCACCTGGAATGCATTTCAATTAACAGGTGTGCCTTGTTAAAAGTTCATTTGTGGAATTTCTTTCCTTCTATATGCGTTTGAGCCAATCAGTTCTGTTCTGACAAGGTAGGGGGGGTATACAGAAGATAGCCCTATTTGGTAAAAGACCAAGTCCATATTATGCAATAATAGCTTAAATAAGCAGTCCATCATTACTTTAAGAGATGAAGATCAGTCAATCCGGAAAATGTCAAGAACTTTGAACTTTGAAGTGCAGTCGCAAAAACCATCAAGCGCTAGGATGAAACTGGCTCTCATGAGGATCGTCACAGGAATGGAAGACCCAGAGTTACCTCTGCTGCAGAGTACAAGTTCATTAGAGTTAACTGCACCTCAGAATGCAGCCCAAATAAATGCTTCACAGAATTAAAGTAACAGACACATCTCAACATCAACTGTTCAGAGGGGACTGTGTGAATCAGGCCTTTATGGTCGAATTGCTGCAATGAAACCACTTCTAAAGGACACCAATAAGAAGAAGAGACCAGCTTTGGCCAAGAAACACGAGCAATGTACATTAGACCGGTGGACGTTTGTCCTTTGGTCTGGAGTCCAAATTGGAGATTTGTGGTTCAAACAGCCGCGTCTTTGTGAGACTCTGTGTGGGTGAGCAGATGATCTCCGCATGTGTAGTTCCTGCCGTAAAGCTTGGAGGAGGAGGTGTTATGGTGTGGGGGTGCTTTGCTGGTGACACTGTCTGTGATTTATTTACAATTCAACACACACTTAACCAACATGGCTACCACAACATTCTGCAGCGATACGGCATCCCATCTGGTTTGGGCTTAGTGGGACTGTGGTAGAAATATTTAACTCAAAAGTATCTCTCAAAAAACCGGAGCTTGTGAATTCAAAAATATACTTTATTAAAGCGCAACAAAGCCAAGCTGGTCCATGGAGCAACTGCCTGCCCTGACTTTGAGCTCTCCTTTTACACAGAATCAATGCATAGTCATGTTTATACAACCTACACAGTTACTCCCTTATATGTACATGATTAACATATTTTGATGTCACACCACCACCATCTTCCAAAGTCCAAGTACCACACATAGTTTCCTTGCAAGGGCTACGTGTGCTTCTCTAGGTGGCGCCTCTGTCTCTTATCCTATTATATTGGTGGCGTGACTCTTTCTTAAAAAGTAATATACATACACACAATAAAGAACTGTTACACACTGCATGGACTATATTCACTATTCAAGCATGCATCTGGATTACAAAGTATCAATCATGTTTACTATGTTTTACCTTTATCATTTCACAACATTTGTATTTAAAAAATCATCTATATATTCCACCCTTTGGGACTTTCCCAAATAAAACAAAAGTTAACATAAAATGAATGTAAGCATATACTTATTCTTAGCCTTGCCATCTGTGGTTATATTTTATAAGAATATATATTCAGACCAATGTATCTTCCTCATTGTCTGACCCATGACGATGAGGACGAGGAGCCCAGTCAGGTACTGGGTACAAATCCAGAAGGTTTCCCTCTAAGCTAACCTCCAATTGTTGCTGTTGAGCTTTGTAACCATGACAGGCCCATCCACCCCCAGGGACAACACCATACAGACATTCAGGATTCCCAACTGGGCAGTCCATTGGTCCTCCTTTAATATTACAGGGCTTTCCATATTCGTTAACATACTGTCCTGGAGCTCCCTGAACAGGGTGTATTTCTTTGGTTGAATTATTAACAATTGTCTGTCCAGTCATTTGCTTTACTGTGGTTTGGATCAAAAGTGATTTCAACAAAGGCAGTACACAACAAAAGACCATTCCCATTACTACAAGTGCTATGCCTATCATGATCGCCATTTTTGTAAACATTGCTCCCCACTTTCCCAAAGTTAAGTCCATCCAATCCCAAGTGTGAGCGTCATGCCCAGCATTGTCCTTAACTTATTTTCGTAGTCCTTTGAGCTTAGTCATTGCTTCAGTGAATGAACCATCCGGGGCAGTATTATTGGGAATTAAGGTACAGCATTCATCCCCAAACATAACACAAACTCCACCTTTTTCTGCCAACAGCCAGTTTAAAGCCTGCCTATTCTGCCATGTCATTCTACTTGTAGCCTGTACTTGCTCTCCCAGAGCTGTTAACGCAGAGTCTGTGTAATTAATAAACCTCTGTTGATTATAGTAAATATAATTTATCCATTCTAGGTTTTTGTTGGGTGATATCCAGACAAATATTGATTCAAATCCTGCTTTAATTTAATCTCTTGCCTTATATTCATTTGGAATTCCTCTAGGCTGACCTATTGAATCCAAATATACATTGGGGTCATGTTCATACGCTCTTTTTACCCTTTTATTGTTATTCTGTTCGCCCTGGTTTGTTGTTTCTACTACCTCCCATTCTGATATAACGACTTCCTGAAGCATTTGTACTCTAGCACATATTCCCATCCATCCTCTAGGCAAAGTGGCTCTAATTCTTTGTTCTCCACATACCCAAAATAAATCTGCCACTGCCACCGATTGCTCCTCATAAGGAGAGATCAGTGGCAGTGATAGTGTCTGCTTCTCACATTCCCCAGGGTCACCAGGCCCCCCATTAGTAATTATCACCCCAGTGCTTGACCCTGTCGCCTGATAGACCGCTCTGCGGGGGGTGTCTGCATTTTAGGACATATCGTTATTTAGGTGCCATGTGGTCTCACATTTTCCCATAAATTCTCCCAAATCATGCTACCCGTTTGTTTTGTTATAGCATTCATACTTTTGCTCATAATCTATACGATATTTCTCTGGTGTTTCCATTTTTCTAGTTTCTATTCTGACGTCTAATTTCTTACACCACTCCCCCCATCCTGCTTGGTTATAGAATCTGTGGTGGTCAGGACTTCCCAAGAAAGATAAGCATTCTGCAGGGCAGTAGGGTCTCTCTGATCTTTTGAGGTGACAGAAGTTTTGTTTAAAGTTAGCAGAGTCCTTGTAGCTGTGTGGACTTGGTAGTACTATTAGTTCCTTTAATGGAGAGGGAGCGCATACTTTTCTTATTAATTATTTTAGCTGAATACTGTGCCCATCTGTACCAATCATTTTGTAATGCTCCCTCCCATAGTCTTCTTAGTTTTGTTGGTGCTTTCATTATTTCCGGTATTTCTGCTGGAGCTGAGCTAGATTGTTTCTTTTCCTGATTTCCCCAATTAGTCAAAGACTCCCATACATTTTGAAAGAACTCAGTTGATTCTGTTGTTTCTAATTCTGTCATTATTGGTTTAGTTACATCAATTGACGGTCCTTGGGTGATTGCCATAGTTACATTAGCTTTCCCTATTTCTCCTTCCTTTCTAGGTTGACACGTGGGAATAGGTGTCACGAATTCAGCCGAGGCTGCCCCTCCTCCTTGCTCGGGCAGGTTTTGACGTTCGTCGTCACCGGCTTACTAGCCACTACCGCTCCATTTATCATCACTCCATTTGTCTTGTTTTGTCTTGTCTTGTCAATCACACACACCTGGTACTCATTCCCTCATTAGTCTGTGTATAAGTGTTCCCTCTGCCCCCTTGTCCTTTGTGGGTGATTGTTCATTGTGAGAGTGAGTAGCTCGATTGAGCTACTCTTTCCTTGTATGTAGCCAAGGTGGATTTTTCCCTTGTGCTAGTTTCGTTTTGACGCTTGCTGCGCTTTATTAATGTACACTGAATAAACTCTGGATTTCTGTGTTTTACCTCCTGCGCCTGACTCCGTCATTCACACCTCATCACAATAGGAGTAATATCAATCATTGTTATATTGTTCCCTTCTGACCATTTAGTGCTGACTATTTTCAAAACATATTTTGCATCATTCTCTTGTGTCAATTCCACTAAGGTAATTTCCCAAGTAATGTTTTCCTTATCAATTTCTATTTTACAGCCGTATTCATCCCAGATTGCTTCTCCTATTGTTTGATGATTAGCCCACCCACAAAGTGATAGTTATGGCAGAGGTTTGATCCTCCGTATTGAAAAGGATCTTTGGGTTTCTGCAGATGTCATTTCCTTTGCTGGAATAGAAATACTAGTTTGAGCTGTTTCCAATGGTACCTGCTTTTTTATTCTATTTTTTATTCTAGCTTCCTTAAGTACTGGTGATGTTTGGCTTGTTTTATATCCATTATTTTTGCATTTCTATTCCCTACAAGTTTTCAAATTTTTATTTATTTTTGGCTCAACTTCCACACAATGATTTTTTAGGCATTTAATTTTAAACAGTGCATATCCTTCTATATTACATCTGCCTAGTCTAGGCCAGCCTGTGTACAATATTTGGTCTCTGTTCACAACAGATACTCTTCCTGGTTTAGTAAGGCTATCTCTAGAATACTGTATAGTTGTGGGCAGACTCACTACCATCTTTCCTAGGTTAACTGCTATTAGTGTTAGAGCAATTCCACAGCTCTTCAGTTGTTGGGGACCATAAGAGGGCAGAGAAGTCAATCGTGGGGAAGTCACTCTCCTCAATGGCAGGGGAGTCACTTTCTTCAATGGCGGGGAAGTCACTCTCCCCTCCATCTCCTGTTGTCCCTCCATTGCCTGGGTGACTGCTTGTGCTTGGGGCATCTGCCATATTATATTTCCTATCAGCAGTACTCCCCACATCATCAGGCCCTATCTCCTGATTCTCCGGATTCTCAGGAGGGAGTGCCTGCTGGCCTTCGATGTTGGTGCTGAGGCTCGTCCTTGCTTCTTCTTCTTCCTGGACTCTGCCTGGTGCCTCGACATCCTCAGCTTCTTTATGGCTCGCCGGTGGCAGGCCGGTTCCGTTCGAGACCCTGGTGCAGTGATTCAGATGGTACCACGTTGTACTTTCTTCCACCTGTATCGCCGTGGGCGTCGCTTGGATCACCATGTATGGTCCTTCTCTCCTGGGCTCGTTCCACTTTCTGCGGAAAACTCGGATGTAGACTTGGTCTCCTGGGATCACCAGTCCTGGCTCCTCTGGTCTGGGTTCCGGTTCTCACCTTTTTTCCAGGAGATAGATCACTTTACGTATAGCAGTTAGTTGTCTTACTGATGCTTTAAGCTCCTGTCGTATCGGGTGAATGCTGGCAATTATTGCTGATAAACAAAGGAGTCCGCTCATACTGAACTTTGATCATAAGGTTTATTCATATCACAAGCTTTCAGCATGAGCTTACAGGTGTCAAGATCACCCGGAGAACGGCATCCCCCGAATTGCAATGGCCGCTCTGCCCTCTCCTTCGTTTTTCCCCCAGTATATATAATCTCCCCAAGATGTGGGTGGCTCCCTCTACTGTCCAATCCCCTGTCTACAACACACTTCCTGTCTGTTGTATGTGGCGTTACACTAAAACATTCCCTCTTGATACTAAAATCAACATTCTTTCAGTTCCACTTAAAAACCATTAACAAAGACATAATCCTAATACACTACACTCCATCTCTAATTGTTCCAATGAGTGTCCCTTGTAGGGCCCTCTCAGAACTGGCACTGGCATGGGTCGACCCGTAAGCATTTCATGCGGGGTTAGGTGCGTATTTCTGTTAGTTTTCATGCGATAGCTCATTAAAGCTAGTGGTAGTGCATCCACCCAATTGAGCTTTGCACTGGTACAGATTTTGTTCAATTTAGCTTTGAAGGTTCCATTATTCTGGGTATTACTTCTCTGTTATTTATTTTTATAAATTTTTTTGGGGGGGGAGGGTAGAAGGATTACTTTTATCCTATCCCAGGTATTCCTTAAAGAGGTGGGGTTTCAAGTGTCTCCGTAAGGTGGTGAGTGACTCCGCTGTCCTGGCGTCGTGAGGGAGCTTGTTCCACCATTGGGGTGCCAGAGCAGCGAACAGTTTTGACTGGGCTGAGCGGGAACTGTGCTTCCGCAGAGGTAGGGGGGCCAGCAGGCCAGAGGTGGATGAACGCAATGCCCTTGTTTGGGTGTAGGGACTGATCAGAGCCTGAAGGTACGGAGGTGCCGTTCCCCTCACAGCTCCGTAGGCAAGCACCATGTTCTTGTAGCAGATGAGGGCTTCAACTGGAAGCCAGTGGAGTGTGCGGAGGAGCGGTGTGATGTGAGAGAACTTGGGAAGGTTGAACACCAGACGGGCTAAAGCGTTCTGGATAAGCTGTAGGGGTTTAATGGCACAGGCAGGGAGCCCAGCCAACAGCGAGTTGCAGTAATCCAGACGGGAGATGACAAGTGCCTGGATTAGGACCTGTGCCGCTTCCTGTGTAAGGTAGGGTCGTATTCTGTGAATCTTGTAGAGCATGAACCTACAGGATCGGGTCACCGCTTTGATGTTAGCGGAGAACAACAGGGTGTTGTCCAGGGTCACGCCAAGGTTCTTTGCACTCTGGGAGGAGGACACAACGGAGTTGTCAACCGTGATGGCGAGATCATGGAGTGGGCAGTCCTTCCCCGATAGGAAGAGCAGCTCCGTCTTGCCGAGGTTCAGCTTGAGGTGGTGATCCGTGATCCACACTGATATGTCTGCCAGACATGCAGAGATGCGATTCACCACCTGGTTATCAGAAGGGGGAAAGGAGAAGATTAATTGTGTGTTGTCTGCGTAGCAGTGATAGGAGAGACCATGTGAGGATATGACAGAGCCAAGTTTTTATTTATTTATTTTTATTTCACCTTTATTTAACCAGGTAAGCCAGTTGAGAACAAGTTCTCATTTACAACTGCGACCTGGCCAAGATAAAGCAAAGCAGTGCGATAAAAACAACAACACAGAGTTACATATGGGGTAAAACAAAACAAAGTCAAAAATACAACAGAAATACATATAATATACAGTGTGCAAATTTAGCAAGTTATGGAGGTAAGGCAATAAAATAGGCTATAGTGCAAAATAATTACAATTAGTATTAACACTGGAATGATAGATGTGCAAGAGATGATGTGCAAATAGAGATACTGGGGTACAAATGAGCAAAATAAATAACAATATAGGGATGAGGTAGTTGGGCGGGCTAATTTCAGATGGGCTGTGTACAGGTGCAGTGATCGGTAAGGTGCTCTGACAACTGATGCTTAAAGTTAGTGAGGGAGATAAGTGTCTCCAGCTTCAGAGATTTTTGCAATTTGTTCCAGTCATTGGCAGCAGAGAACTGGAAGAAATTGCGGCCAAAGGAGGTGTTGGCTTTGGGGATGACCAGTGAGATATACCCGCTGGAGCGCAGACTACGGGTGGGTGTTGCTATGGTGACCAATGAGCTAAGATAAAGCGGGGATTTGCCTAGCAGTGATTTATAGATGGCCTGGAGCCAGTGGGTTTGGCGACGAATATGTAGTGAGGACCAGCCAACAAGAGCGTACAGGTCACAGTGGTGGGTATTATATGGGGCTTTGGAGACAAAACGGATGGCACTGTGATAGACTACATCCAATTTGCTGAGTAGAGTGTTGGAGGCTATTTTGTAAATGACATCGCCGAAGTCAAGGATCGGTAGGATAGTCAGTTTTACGAGGGCATGTTTGGCAGCATGAGTGAAGGAGGCTTTGTTGCGAAATAGGAAACCGATTCTAGATTTAACTTTGGATTGGAGATTCTTAATGTGAGTCTGGAAGGAGAGTTTACAGTCTAACCAGACACCTAGATATTTGTAGTTGTCCACATACTCTAGGTCAGACCCGTCGAGAGTAGTGATTCTAGTCGGGTGGGCGGGTGCAAGCAGCGTTCGGTTGAAGAGCATGCATTTAGTTTTACTAGTGTTTAAGAGCAGTTGGAGGCTACTGAAGGAGTGTTGTATGGAATTGAAGCTCGTTTGGAGGTTTGTTAACACAGTGTCCAATGAAGGGCCAGATGTATACAAAATGGTGTCGTCTGCGTAGAGGTGGAAGTGACTTGGTGTATAGCGAGAATAGGAGAGGGCCTAGAACTAAGCCCTGGGGGACACCAGTGGTGAGAGCATGTGGTGTGGAGACAGATTCTCGCCACGCCACCTTGTAGGAGCGACCTGTGAGGTAGGACGCAATCCAAGAGTGAGCTGCGCCGGAGATGCCCAACTCGGAGAGGGTGGAGAGGAGGATCTGATGGTTCACAGTATCAAAGGCAGCAGATAGGTCTAGAAGGATGAGAGCAGAGGAGAGAGAGTTAGCTTTAGCAGTGCGGAGAGCCTCCGTGACACAGAGAAGAGCAGTCTCAGTTGAATGACCAGTCTTGAAACCTGACTGGTTTGGATCAAGAAGGTCATTCTGAGAGAGATAACAAGAGAGTTGGCTAAAGACGGCACACTCAAGAATTTTGGAGAGAAAAGAAAGAAGGGATACTGTTCTGTAGTTGTTGACATCGGAGGGATCGAGTGTAGGTTTTTTGAGAAGGGGTGTAACTCTCGCTCTCTTGAAGACGGAAGGCAAATAGCTTCCTAGGGTTAGAGGCAGAGGCTTGAAATTTAGAGTGGTAGAAAGTGGCTTTAGCAGCAGAAACAGAGGAAGAAAATGTAGAGAGGGAGTGAAAAGATGACAGGTCGGCAGGGAGTCTAGTTTACCTCCATTTCCGCTCGGGTGACCGGAGCACTGTTCTGTGAGCTCGCAATGAGTCGTCAAGCCACGGAGCAGGAGTGGAGGACCGAGCCGGCTGGGAGGATAGGGGACATAGTGAGTCAAAAGATGCAGAAAGGGAGGAGAGGAGGGTTGAGGAGGCAGAATCAGGAGATTGGAGGGAGAAGGATTGAGCAGAGGGAAGAGATGATAGGATGGAAGAGGAGAGAGTAGCGGGAGAGAGAGAGCAAAGGTCATGACGGTGCATTACCATCTGAGTAGGGGCAGAGTGAGTGGTGTTGGAGGAGAGCGAGAGAGAAAAGGATACAAAGTAGTGGTCGGAGACTTGGAGGGGAGTTGCAGTGAGATTAGTAGAAGAACAGCATCTAGTAAAGATGAGGTCAAGTGTATTGCCTGCCTTGTGAGTAGGGCGAGACGATGAGAGGGTGAGGTCAAAAGAGGAGAGGAGTGGATAGGAGGCAGAGAGAAATGAGTCAAAGTTAGACGTAGGGAGGTTAAAGTCACCCAGAACTGTGAGGGGTGAGCCATCCTCAGGAAAGGAACTTATCAAGGCGTCAAGCTCATTGATGAACTCTCCAAGGGAACCTGGAGGGCGATAAATGATAAGGTTGTTAAGCTTGAATGGGCTAGTGACTGTGACAGCATGGAATTCAAATGAGGAGATAGACAGATGGGTCAGGGGAGAAAGAGAGAATGTCCACTTAGCAGAGATGAGGATTCCTGTGCCACCGCCCCACTGACCAGATGCTCTCGGGGTATGCGAGAACATCTGGTCAGACGAGGAGAGAGCAGTAGGAGTGTTTTCTGTGGTAATCCATGTTTCCGTCAGCGCCAAGAAGTCGAGGGACTGGAGCGTAGCATAGGCTGAGTTGAACTCTGCCTTGTTGGCCGCAGAACGGCAGTTCCAGAGGCTGCCGGAGACCTGGAACTCCACGTGGGTCGTGCGTGCAGGGACCACCAGGTTAGAGAGGCAGCAGCCACGTGGTGTGAGGCGTTTGTATGGCCTGTGCGGAGAGGAGAGAACAGGGATAGACAGACACATAGTTGACAGGAGATCAGAATGAAATTAACTAAACATCTGGGGAAACGAGGCCTCCCTCACAAACCTTTCACTGAAACAATAAAATACAACTCTTCCAACATCCACTTTAGAAATTATAATTGCTGTAATCTACAATAGTTTAATGTTTCCAGGAATAGACTAACTTAGTTTATACAGCTAGCTAACTTGGTACAATATTATTCTGTGAAAACCTCCCAGGGCACCGTATCCTATGACGCCATAGCTAACTAGCATGCTAGCATCCAATAACACACGGTTTAGCACCAATACTTGGTTACAACAAACTACCAATGGATCATTCATGTCCGTGTCTAGTTCCTTTCATAACGCAAAAGTAATTAAACGTTGGCTAGCTAGCACAAAGTCAATCATGCTAGCTACACAAGTGGACTACACATCTCGAATATTCAGAAAGTGAAGCTTACGTTGCAAAATTCTCATTGACTAAAATTATACAGTACCGCTAGCTGGTAATGTTGGCTAGCTAGCAGTGGCTGTGGTGTTGACTGTTTGAAAATGTAGCTGGCTAGCTAACCTCGATAGTTTCTCTATACTACACCTTTGTCTTTGATACCAAGACAACTATGTAGCTAGCTAACTTTACACTAATCAAATCGTTCCGTTGAAATGTATTTAGTTGCTACAGTACTGCTAGCTGGTATAGTTGGCCAGCTAGCAGTGGCTGCGGTGTTGCTACCCGCTAGCCTCGTGCTTCACCGGGCTCAGGCGAATACACTACAATACTTACCTACAATAACTACCTGGTTAAACTACCTACAATACCTAACTACAATACCTACCTACAATCTAAATGCATGGTTTAAGCAGTGGCTGCGGTGTTGCTACCCGCTAGCTAGCTAGCTTTAATGGTCCAGGTAGTGGGTTAGCTAGCTAGCCTCGTGCTTCACCGGGCTCAGTCGAATATACTACAATACTTACCTACAATAACTACTTACAATAACTACCTGGATAAACTACCTACAATACCTAACTACAATACCTACCTACAATATAAATACATGGTTTAAGCTTTCCTTGACACATATAAAGAAGAAGCCAAGCTTACCTCCCCGCTTAGAGGAACACAGTTTGGTGGGGTACATTAACGCCGTCATTAATTTCACAATCTGCTCGTGGTGTTGTATGGGTGTACCATAAGAGAAACTGAATCCTTGGCTTCCATTCCCTTGTTTACTAGTAAAGTAATGTGTGGGGCAGCACCAGAAATATTATACAATTTTGCCACAAAGTCTGAGCCGTCCCTGTCTGTTACCTCCATTGCTGCTCCCTGTTTTCCTATGACTATGTACTGAGACATAATTGGTACTGATTTCCCATTTGTGTTTAACAACCACGGCTGTTCTAAAAGATCATCACAATAGGGATCGTATTGCATTGTGCAATGATATTCTGATTTTCCTCTATCTGCTTCTGGTATCTGAGCCTGAATAAACTTACCCCACTTCTTGACTGTCTTATCTACTTCTGTCTCAATGCCCCCTAACCAATATACATTTGCTGTGCCCTGTGTCATTACCATTTGTAAGTTTAACCCTGCTTTATCTATAATTACCCCTTCAGAGGAACACCAAATTTGTATACCCATTTTGCATAGGGCATCTCTTCCTAATAAGTTGACAGGGGTGTGTTCTGATACGAGTATAGGGAGGGTTGCGGATTTGTCATCCGCTGTCAGGCGAACTGGAGCTGTTATTGGAAATAACTGTGTTTGTCCCGAGAATCCTACAGTTTTGGCGTATTTGCCAGACATGGGGAGGTGAGAGGCATAATTTGGACTTATACAAGTGTAAGTGGCTCCAGTATCTATCATCATGGGTGTGCCTCTATTTTCTATTTGAACCTGCAGCATAGGTTCTTTATCAGCTCGCATAGTTAACACTGGACCCTCCCCTGTAGGATTCTCTGGGCACCCCTAGTACCCCTGATTAGGCCCTGCCCATGGGTTCACAGGACCTTGGAATTGTTTCTGATTTTGTTGCCAGCCGCCAGTTTGTTTCCAATTACTTTGGTTTCTTTTCCCCTGTTGTTGCCAGGGGTTTGTGGGGCAGTTTCGACTGGTATGCCCTGGCTGTTGGCATCCCCAGCAGGTTCCAGGTGGCCCTTGTGGGCCCCGATTTCCTCCTTTTTGATTGTTTTGCAGAGGTTTTTGTTGTCTGTTGTTATTATTCCACTGCTGGGGTTGTTGTGTATACACATTCACTACTGGTGGTGTGGGTTGCACTTGAGCCTGTGACGTTGGAAGCAGTTGTGGCCCTCCGGAGGAGACTGCAGCCACCATTCCTTTCTCAGTCATAGGTGCTGTTACTGAATCCTGGATTTTTTTCTTCCCTTTGTTTGTCACTTCTTCCAGCTGGAGATGAGTCAGCTTTCTTTGAATGTCTCTCCTATCTGTTCCATGAGTCTCTGTTGATCCTTTCTGTGTTTTTCTAATGCATGTATCACATAGTCTCAGAATTCTTTGTGTGACTTTGAGGTTAGTCCTACCACATCCTCCAGCCTGCTTTTCACTGGCTGGGGCATGGCCTCTATCCCTGGGTTTCTGAACAGAGTTATCATTAGTGGGTCCCCTTCTGGGTCTCGTTCTGTTTCCAGTCTCCATCGTTTCATCTGTTCATGTAGGTACAGTGAGGGAAAAAAGTATTTGATCCCCTGCTGATTTTGTACGTTTGCCCACTGACAAAGAAATGATCAGTCTATAATTTGAATGGTAGGTTTATTTGAACAGTGAGAGACAGAATAACAACAAAAAAATCCAGAAAAACACAAAAATGTTATAAATTGAGTGGCGCATTGGTCTAAAGCACTGCATCGCAGTGCTAGCTGTGCCACTAGAGATCCTGGTTTGAATCCAGGCTCTGTCGTAGCCGGCCGCGACCGGGAGACCCATGGGGCGGCGCACAATTGGCCCAGGGTAGGGGAGGGAATGGCCGGCAGGGATGTAGCTCAGTTGGTAGAGCATCACGTTTGCAAAGCCAGGGTTGTGGGTTTGATTCCCACTAGGGGGCCAGTATGAAAAAAATAAAAATAATGTATGCACTCACTAACTGTAAGTCGCTCTGGATAAGAGTGTCTGCTAAATGACAAAAATGTAAAAATGTTAATGAGGGAAATAAGTATTTGACCCCCTCTCAATCAGAAAGATTTCTGGCTCCCAGGTGTCTTTTATACAGGTAACGAGCTGAGATTAGGAGCACACCCTTAAAGGGAGTGCTCCTAATCTCAGCTTGTTACCTGTATAAAAGACACCTGTCCACAGAAGCAATCAATCAATCAGATTCCAAAATCTCCACCATGGCCAAGACCAAAGAGCTCTCCAAGGATGTCAGGGACAAGATTGTAGACCTACACAAGGCTGGAATGGGCTACAAGACCATCGCCAAGCAGCTTGGTGAGAAGGTGACAACAGTTGGTGCGATTATTTGCAAATGGAAGAAACACAAAATAACTGTCAATCTCCGTCGGCCTGGAGCTCCATGCAAGATCTCACCTCGTGGAGTTGCAATGATCATGAGAATGGTGAGGAATCAGCCCAGAACTACACGGGAGGATCTTGTCAATGATCTCAAGGCAGCTGGGACCATAGTCACCAAGAAAACAATTGGTAACACATTACGCCGTGAAGAACTGAAATCCTGCAGCGCCCGCAAGGTCCCCCTGCTCAAGAAAGCACATATACATGCCCGTCTGAAGTTTGCCAATGAACATCTGAATGATTCAGAGGAGAACTGGGTGAAAGTGTTGTGGTCAGATGAGACCAAAATGGAGCTCTTTGGCATCAACTCAACTCGCCGTGTTTGGAGGAGGAGGAATGCTGCCTATGACCCCAAGAACACCATCCCCACCTTCAAACATGGAGGTGGAAACATTATGCTTTTGGGGGTGTTTTTCTGCTAAGGGGACAGGACAACTTCACCGCATCAAAGGGACGATGGACAGGGCCATGTACCGTCAAATCTTGGGTGAGAACCTCCTTCCCTCAGCCAGGGCATTGAAAATGGGTTGTGGATGGGTATTCCAGCATGACAATGACCCAAAACACACGGCCAAAGCAACAAAGGAGTGGCTCAAGAAGAAGCACATTAAGGTCCTGGAGTGGCCTAGCCAGTCTCCAGACCTTAATCCTATAGAAAATCTGTGGAGGGAGCTGAAGGTTCGAGTTGCCAAACGTCAGCCTCGAAACTTTAATGACTTGGAGAAGATCTGCAAAGAGGAGTGGGAGAAAATCCCTCTTGAGATCTGTGCAAACCTGGTGGCCAACTAGAAGAAACGTCTGACCTCTGTGATTGCCAACAAGGGTTTTGCCACCAAATACTAAGTCATGTTTTGCAGAGGGGTCAAATGCTAATTTCCCTCATTAAAATGTAAATCAATTCATAACAATTTTGACATGCATTTTTCTGGATTTTTTGTTGTTGTTATTCTGTCTCTCACTGTTCAAATAAACCTACCATTGGAATTATAGACTGATCATGTCTTTGTCAGTGGGCAAACGTACAAAATCAGCAGGGGATCAAATACTTTTTTCCCTCACTGTAGGCAGCTGGATTCTCCGTTTCTCCCATTGTTCCCCCTTTTAGTGACTTGGGGTCAATTCTCACCGGATATTCCAGTCTCAGTGCTTGCCAGACTTCAGGGCGGTGTGAGTCAAAGTCCATCCCGTCTCTTGGCGGGTCACTCACTTCTCTCCCCAGGTCACTGTTCCTCAGTACATCCTCAATTTTTGCCTTTACTACCACCCTCGCCAACAGTGCCTTCAGATCCCCCACAGCCAGAAGTTTCCCCATGGTCTCAAAGGTTCTTATCCATTTTCCTGCCCCATCATGCAAATCTGGCAGGCGGGCAACCAATCCTTCCAGGTCCTGCGATCCCCATGGAACATAATGTGCCTGGGTACCTTTTATTAAGATTGGATATTGCCCCTCATATTTTTCAGGTTTTTTCAGCGTTCTCCTATTCTGCACTCTTTCCTCCCTTACTTCTTGGTTGCAGACTCCCCATATTTCAGCCACTGCTCCTTCTTCCTCCTCTAGTTCCCTGTCAGTCTGTAACCCTGTAAATCTAATCCAGTTCTGTTCTCTCTCCCTTTTTTCCTTTTTCATCAATTGTCTCGTCATTTTATCTATTTCTCTTCCTATTAGTTTGTTTGTTGCTTCGATAGTTGTCATATCTTCATCCGGAGATTCCCCATCGTCTTTTGTCATCTTCATTTTTTCTAAAGCCTCCCTTAACCCTCCATAGCAGTCCAATCTGTTTGGCTTTGTTTCTGCTCTTTGTTTGATTCTTCCTGCTTCTTTCGGGTCCTTTTCTCTCCTTCGGGAAGATGTAAAGAGTTATTTCTTCTTCCATTTCTATTTCTCCTTTTATTGATACTACTCCGGACACCTGTGGATATTGTCCACCGGTGTATGGCAGAGGTCAGAGGTCCCATGGACCAGTCCACTTTCTTTCTGTTTGTTTTCTCATCATCTTCTCTCAACATGTTTCTGGCTTCTCGTATGTTTTTTAGCAGTCCTTCTCCCTCTATTTTAAACATGTTGAGTACTTCTTTCTCTCTTTCTTTTTTGGCCTTCCTCTTCTTTCCTGTGTCTTTTGTTTTATAGTTTTTTATTAGCGTTTTCCATTTCCTCACACACCGAGACGTCAAACGTTCCTCTCTCTGGCCATTTGGTGCCCATCTTCCTGGTGCGTTGTTCCCATTTTTTAGATGTTTTTATTATTATTATTTCTCCCTTTGTAGGGGATACCTAGCTCTCAGGATTTCTACCGCCGTTTTATTCATATCTATGGCCTGTATTTTTGAACTCCCTAATGCCAGTCCCAAGTTTTAACCCCTTTTTGGTTTATTTTAATTTTCGTACTATTTCTATTCCCTAGTTCCTTTTTATCTTGTTACTTGCTTTTCTCTTATTGTTAATCTATTTGTGTCTTTGATTATTTTAGCCATAACTTATTTATCATAAATATATGTTCAGTTTTTCTCTTATCTTTCCTGATGTCCAATTTTCTTTTGTGTGGAACACCTCATGAATCTTTCCTTTGCGTATTTCTCCTATTTCCCAACTACTGAATATCTAGTTGTCATGAATATATGTTCGGTTTTTCTCTTATCTTTCCTAATGTCCACTTTTCTTTTTTGTGGAACACCTCATGAATCTTTCCTTTGCTTGTGTTTTTCTTAACTTCAAACCACTTAACTGTATGTGTGTTTCTACCCCTAGTACTTTAATGGGCTTTCACACACTGTTCACTCTTCCTCTCTTAGTGTGAGACTGGGTGCATCCTCTCTACCAGGTTACACTCAAGCAACAGCCCAGAAGAGGTGCGCCAGCCTTTCCCCACCAGAGCAGAATTATTTTCACACTCACTTGAACTCTTACCTTTCCATACGCTTTCCTAAGCGACCTGTAAATTCAGCCCCTTTCTTGATTCACTTCCTCGACACAAGAAAAGCGATAATATACAGGGTTTTTGCCTACCTATGCAGCCCTCTAAATGATTCACTTCCTCAACACATTTAGAGCGGTATTCGCAGGACTTCTCCCTACCATACGCTTTCCTAAGTGACCTGTAAATTCAGCCCCTTTCCTGATTCACTTCCTCAACACAGAAAAAACGGTATTATACAGGGTTTTTGCCCACCTTTGCAGCCCTCTAAGCGATTCACTTCCTCGACGCGTCTAGAGCGGTATTCGCGGGACTTCTTATTTATTTTCTGATCGCCCAAACCGATGGACAGCCGCTCGTAATGAAGTGACCCACTTGTTTGTGTAGCTCGTCCAAGCCGTTCACAGCTGCAGGTGTTCACCGTCTCTGGTCCCTGTTTGTCACTCCTGGCTAGCTCGCCATTTATGTGGTAGAAATATTTAACTCAAAAGTATCTCAAAAAAAAAACGGAGCTTGTGAATTAAAAAATATACTTTATTAAAGCGCAACAAAGCCAAGCTGGTCCATGGAGCAACTGCCTGCCCTGACGCTGAGCTCTCCTTTTACACAGAATCGATGCATGGTCATATTTATACAACCTACACAGTTACTCCCTTATATGTACATGATTAACATATTTTGATGTCACACCACCACCATCTTCCAAAGTCCAAGTACCACATATAGTTTCCTTACAAGGGCTACGTGCGCTTCTCTAGGTGGGGCCTCTGTCTCTTATTTACATTTTTAGTCATTTAGCAGACGCCCTTATCCAGAGCGACTTACAGTTAGTGAGTGCATACATTTTTATTTTTTTCATACTGGCCCCCTGTGGGAATCGAACCCACAACCCTGGCGTTGCAAGTGCCATGCTCTACCAACTGAGCTACACGGTAGCGTGACTCAGAAACTTTCTTAAAAAGTAATATACATACACACATTAAAGAACAGTTACACACTGCATGGACTATATTCACAATTTAAGCATGCATCTGGATTACAAAGTATCAATCATGTTTACTATGTTTTACCTTTATAATTTCACAACATTAGTATTAGAAAATAATCTATAGGACTATCATTTGTTTTTCAACAGGACAATGACCCAACACACCTCCAGGCTGTGTAAGGGCTATTTTACCAAGAAGGAGAGTGATTGAGTGCTGCATCAGATGACCTGGCCTCCACAATCCCCCGACCTCAACCCAATTGAGATGGCTTGGGATGAGTCGGACAGCAGAGTGAAGGAAAAGCCGCCAACAAGTTCTCAGCATATGTGGGAACTCCTTCAAGACTGTTGGAAAACCATTCCAGGTGAAGCTGGTTGAGAGAATGCCAAGAGTGTGCAAAGCTGTCATCAAGGCAAAGGGTGGCTTTTTGAAGAATCTCAAATATAAAATATATTTAGATTTGTTTAACACTTTTTTGGTTACTACATGATTCCATATGTGTTATTTCATATTTTGATGTCTTCACTATTATTCTACAATGTAGAAAATAGTAAAAAAAAATAATAAAAACTCTTGAATGAGTAGGTGTGTCCAAACTTTTGACTGGTACTGTACCCTTGAACTGACCCTGAATATAGATTACTTTCTCGTGTTCTTCTTATTTCTGTATCTTGTGTGCTTTTGTTCTACTTGACTTTGGCATTTATTTTCGATATTACTACTGATATTGAGTACTGCATTGTTTGGGAAAGACCAAGCAAGAAAGGCATTTCACTGTACTAGTGCACGTGACAATAAAAACTTGAAACTAATGTGAACCATTTTGTAGAGAGCAATAACGTAGGACACTGACCATTGTACCAATGGCTTGGCTGTCTCTCCTACAGCCTTTTGGGGAGAGGTATCAGTGTCTACAGCCCAGTGTTAGGGCTCAGGGAGGGCTGAAGCTCTCCCTGCTCAAACTAAGTGCAGGTCAGCCAACTGAGGGGCTAATGCTCTGGGATTTAGCCAGGTGAACAAGTCACTGATAGTTTCTGTCCAGGGATGTACAGAGACTTCAAAACTACTCCACTCAATAATCCTTTTCCCACAGGCCTTTCTCCCCTGCAATGGCTTTTCTGCCTGCCTGGGTTTGACAGTAACAAAAGTCATGGAAAAGTGTTCATGTAAGTATTGCGTGTGTGTGTGTGTGTGAGTGTGTATGTGTGTATGTGTGTGTGTGTGTGTGCGCCAAAATGCTACTATCTAATTGTCATTGTGTGGCAGCTCTGGAAATCATAGCAATGTGAATGCATGCAACCACTATACAGACAAACCCTGTATTTATGCAAATAAAAATGCTTAAACTGACTGAAACCTGATTCTCAAAACACAACGCTCATCCAATAGAGTCCAGAGTGTACCATAAGGAAGAGTCCAGAGTGTACCATCAGGAAGAGTCCAGAGCGTACCATCAGGAAGAGCCTCTAGGAAACAATAATTAGAAGCAACACTGACACTAGAATTTGATTAAGGGCTAATGACCTATCAGTCACAGACCTGGCGGTGTGTACAGATGCGCGGTGCTTATGGAGCCTCATCACTCAGGGTGCTTATGGAGCCTCATCACTCAGAGTCACAGGCTTGGCGGCCATGTCACACTACCGCCACACCCACTCACTGAACACGGCACCGTGCCAGTGACGACTGCAACACACAGTTCATCTCAGGGTAGGGACTTTTTTCAGAAGAGGCAAGGGAATGTATGTGTTCTGTCGCTGTCGGCGGAGTGGGCGGTAGCATGTTTTAAAATTCACACTACCATGCCGTGTTGGGGCGATAGCATATCAAAGCATAGCGACACATTTGCCTGCCACTGGCCCCCTGTTGTTGTGTCCATTTTCTGGCAGTAGCTTCCACAGCTTTCACACGGACTCATGACACTTTGGGTGTGGAAGTGAAGGTGCTGGGCTGTGAAAGCAGGCCCCACCCCCTCACACTACCTCCCCGACCCACGCGCATGCACACACACACGCACACACACACACACACACACACACACAAACACAAACACACACACACACACACACACACACACACACACACACACACACACACACACACCCTCTCTCTTTTATGGGGGGGGGTGGAGGAGGGAGGGGGGTAGAAGGATTACTTTTATTCTATTCCAGGTATTCCTTAAAGAGGTAGGATTTCAAGTGTCTCCGGAAGGTGGTCAGTGACTCCGCTGTCCTGGCATCGTGGGGGAGCTTGTTCCACCATTGGGGTGCCAGAGCAGCGAATAGCTTTGAATGGGCTGAGCGGGAACTGTGCTTCCGTAGAGGTAGGGGGCTAGCAGGTCAGAGGTGGATGAATGCAATGCCCTCGTTTGGGTGTAGGGTCTGATCAGAGCCTGAAGGCAAGGAGGTGCCGTTCCCCTCACAGCTCAGTAGGCAAACACCATGGTCTTGTAGTAGATGCGAGCCTCAACTGGAAGCCAGTGGAGTGTGCGGAGGAGCGGGGTGACTTGAGAGAACTTGGGAAGGTTGAACACCAGACGGGCTGCAGCATTCTGGATAAGTTGTAGGGGTTTAATGGTACAGGCAGGGAGCCCAGCCAACAGTGAGTTGCAGTAATCCAGACGGGAGATGACAAGTGCCTGGATTAGGACCTGTGCCGCTTTCTGTGTAAGGTAGGGTCGTACTCTGCGAATGTTGTAGAGCATGAACCTGCAGGATCGGGTCACCGCTTTGATGTTAGCGGTGAACGACAGGGTGTTGTCCAGGGTCACGCCAAGGTTCTTTGCACTCTGGGAGGAGGACACAATGGAGTTGTAAACCGTGATGGCGAGATCATGGAGAGGGCAGTCCTTCCCCGGGAGGAAGAGCAGCTCCGTCTTGCCGAGGTTCAGCTTGAGGTGGTGATCCGACATCCACACTGATATGTCTGCCAGACATGCAGAAATGAGATTCGCCACCTGGTTATCAGAATGGGGAAAGGAGAAAATTAATTGTGTGTCGTCTGCGTAGCAATGATAGGAGAGACCATGTGAGGATATGACAGAGCCAAGTGACTTGTTGTATAGAGAGAATAGGAGAGGGCCTAGAACTGAACCCTGAGGGACAGCAGTGATGAGAGCACGTGGTGCGGAGACAGATTCTCGTCACGCCACCTGGTAGGAGCGACCTGTGAGGTAGGACGCAATCCAAGAGTGAGCAGCGCCGGAGATGCCCTACTCGGAGAGGGTGGAGAGGAGGATCTGATGGTTCACAGTATCAAAGGCAGCAGATAGGTCTAGAAAGATAAGAGCAGAGGAGAGAGAGTTAGCTTTAGCAGTGCGGAGAGCCTCCGTGACACAGAGAAGAGCAGTCTCAGTTGAATGACCAGTCTTGAAACCTGACTGGTTTTGATCAAGAAGGTAATTCTGAGAGAGATAGCAGGAGAGTTGGCTAGAGACGGCACGCACAAGAGTTTTGGAGAGAAAAGAAAGAAGGGATACTGGTCTGTAGTTGTTGACATCGGAGGGATTGAGTGTAGGTTTTTTGAGGAGGGGTGCAACTCTCGCTCTCTTGAAGACGGAAGGGACATGGCCAGCGATCAAGGATGAGTTGATGAGCGAGGTGAGGTAAGGGAGAAGGTCTCCGGAAATGGTCTGGAGAAGAGAGGAGGGGATAGGGTCAAGAGGGCAGGTTGTTGGGCGGCCGGCCGTCACAAGTCGCAAGATTTCATCTGGAGAGAGAGGGGAGAAAGAAGTCAAAGCATAGGGTAGGGCAGTGTGAGCAGGACCAGCGGTGTCATTTGACTTAATAAATGAGGATTGGATGTCGTCAACCTTCTTTTCAAAATGGTTGACAAAGTCATCCACAGAGAGGGATGAGGGAGGGGGAGGATGAGGAGGATTCAGCAGGGAGGAGAAGGTGGCAAAGAGCTTCCTAGGCTTAGAGGCAGAGGCTTGAAATTTAGAGTGGTAGAAAGTGGCTTTAGCAGCAGAAACAGAGGAAGAGAATGTAGAGAGGAGGGAGTGAAAAGTTGACAGGTCCGCAGGGAGTCTAGTTTTCCTCCATTTCCGCTCGGCTGTCGGAGCCCTGTTCTGTGAGCTCGCAATGATTCGTCAAGCCACGGAGCAGGATAGGAGGACTGAGCCGGCCGGGAGGATATGGGACATAGAGAGTCAAAAGATGCAGAAATGGAGGAGAGGAGGGTTGAGGAGGCAGAATCAGGAGATCGGAGGGAGAAGGATTTAGCAGAGGGAAGAGATGATAGGATGGAAGAGGAGAGAGAAGCGGGAGAGAGAGAGCGAAGGTTGCGACGGCACATTACCATCTGAGTAGGGGCAGAGGGAGTAGTGTTGGAGGAGAGCGAGAGAGAAAAGGATACAAAGTAGTGATCGGAGACTTGGAGGGGAGTTGCAGTGAGATTAGTAGAAGAACAGCATCTAGTAAAGATGAGGTCAAGCGTATTGCCTGCCTTGTGAGTAGGGGGGGGACGGTGAGAGGGAGAGGTCAAAATAGGAAAGTAGTGGAAAGAAGGAGGCAGAGAGAAATTAGTCAAAGGCAGACGTAGGGAGGTTAAAGTCACCCAGAACTGTGAGGGTTGAGCCATCCTCAGGAAAGGAACTTATCAAGGCGTCAAGCTCATTGATTAACTCTCCAAGGGAACCTGGAGGGCGATAAATGTTAAGCTTGAATGGGCTAGTGACTGTGACAGCATGGAATTCAAATGAGGAGATAGACAGATGGGTCAGGGGGAAAAGAGAGAATGTCCACTTGGGAGAGATGAGGATTCCTGTGCCACCGCCGTGCTGACCAGTTGCTCTCGGGGTATGCGAGAACACATGATCAGACGAGGAAAGAGCAGTAGGAGTAGCAGTGTTTTCTGTGGTAATCCATGTTTCCGTCAGCGCCAAGAAGTCGAGGGACTGGAGGGTAGCATAGGCTGAGATGAACTCCGCCTTGTTGGCCGCAGAACGGTAGTTCCAGAGGCTGCCGGAGACCTGGAACTCCACGTGGGTCGTGCGCGCACCAGAAAATCATCTGGTAAAATTAGTCAGCTTTTACAATTGGCTGGAATGAAAGAGGGAAATCACACCAGTAACAAGGCCATCGCGTTATTATGATTTCAATACGTACTCATTACGAAACATTTAATGATGGTTAGAGTGTAGAGACGGTGGGCACATTATGACTACAGCTGTACTCCAAGCTCCTAACTCCATCGCTCCTAAGACTGTGATTGTATTGAACAGTGAACTGAAGGTTTTCATTATCAAAGTTGTACCAGACAATTGACAAGGCTTCGGCATGCAGTTGTTTGTGAGAGGGAGAGAAAGCTAGGCTATACAATGCACAGTGGGACATGTATTCACTGACAACCTTCCATAAGCTCTAGAGCAGAGTACTAGCTTTGATCCCCAAATCTAATTGTTTACAGCAACCCCTTGATTGCTTAAAAGTACTTCAACAAAAAAAATACATACATTGTGGCTTGAATACTTAGCTAAAAGTGTATAGCCAAATATATGTGAATTAGTGATGCATTGTATTTATTGGAGAGAAGTATGCTACTTTAACATCACAATAAAGCAAAGTATGATGGATAAATAATTAAGTAAAAATATATAACTTTCTTACTTGATTACTTATACATTACATCTACCCATACATGCTCAAAACATAAAACTGGCCCATGTTTACACATATATTGCTCGAAGACAGTGCGCATCACTAAGCTATGGGTCTGTGCGCTGTGGCCATTGTGCGAGTCATCAGTGAAGGGCTTTTTTGTGCCATTGTAAGCTCTGACAGGCTGAATGAGAGGGAGTGTTTGGCAGTGCAAGGATGTGTGGGGCACACCTGCTGGGCTAGGCTGCCCAGCTCCGCTCTGCCCCTCTATTAATACGTGTAGCGCTAAAGGTTCTATTGTTACCACCGAGCTGTTGGTGGCTACATGTTTGAAGTGTCACAAGTGTCAGTCTTTATTAGGTTCAGAATGATATTGGGGATGAAGAGGAGAGAGAGTGGGGAAAAATAAGCTCGGCTCGCACCCGTTGAAAAGTGACGGGCTGGCTGGGGGCTGCAAATTAAGAAAACTTGGCAAGGCTACCTGGGATTGGGACGTTCCACTGATTTAGGTGTTTGGCTTTGTCACGCTTTTCTAATACCCGACTTTGTGGCTGAATTGATGCTCCATTCGTCAGTCATCACGGCCGATGGATGGACATAATCCCCCCTCCTGATTAAAATGTCTCATAACTCAGGCAGGACAGAAGATGAATAATGAAATAACATTAGCGCCATATGAATATCACTTGACAGGGCCAAGAAGGCCTGCTTTAAGGATAGCGTATTCCTCTGACAGGGCCAAGAAGGCCTGCTTTAAGGATAGCGTATTCCTGTGACAGGGCCAAGAAGGCCTGCTTTAAGGATAGCATATTCCTGTGACAGGGCCAAGAAGGCCTGATGTAAGGACAGGATCTGATCTAACATCTGCCTGTTGTATGCAAATTACACTGTATAAAACCCACATTCTATTACATATGTATTTTAACTGCTTACTGTATAGTGTCCAAAATCGAATATACAGGTAGTGAGGAATCTCTTTGCAATAGTTTTATTCATCATAAGCACAGTCCTGCAAACTTAAACGTTGTTTGTTGATTTACCATCAGACTACACAATTGTCTTTGTGTGTGTGTGTGGGGGCAGAAAATCCATAATTGCTCTCATCACCTTATGATTTTCTGCAGGCAATGTTGCAGGGAGCACAAAATGACCTTTGTCTATTTCAATCCTGCGCAATAAAGCAACACAGAGATGTTCACTGAGCCACATAATGACCTGCTCATCAATACATGGATCTACGAGAGAGATGGCTTGTGAAGGGACAAAACAGATTTCATACACACATCCTCATGGCGGTAGTGACATATATTCCAATCGGGATCCGGAGTCTATCTGAAATGCATGATGGTTAATAATGATGTGAGGCTGATCATCCCCCTCCTCCCCCCATCCTCCTTGGCCCGTAGAGTTTGTTCGAGGGGCCCCATATGGTTCTCTCTGTCCGTGTCATTATCTTGTTACTGCACTGACTGTCAGCCAGAGAGTGAGAGAGAGGGAGGGAAAGAGGGAGAGAGAGAGAGAGAGAGAGAGAGACCGCCCAAGACAATGCTATAACTGGAATTGGCTGGGGTCAACAGTGCCATAATTACTTTAAAATGTCAGCCTACAATAAAATACAACAGTTCATCTGGCAGAAAGCAAATTAGTTTTGACCATGGCATAATTACCCTTTCCTGCAGAACCATTAGAAGAGATCAAATCTCCAGGTTCACTGTTTGAGGAAAGGCCATCAGAGTACACTACCTGACAAGGATGCACATTATCCATTTTGAGTGTTAATTTATTGTCCTTATAATACATTTACATTTTTAGTCATTTAGCAGACGCTCTTATCCAGAGCGACTTACAGTTAGTGAATACCTATCTTTTTATACTGGCCCCCCGTGGGAATCGAACCCACAACCCTGGCGTTGCAAACGCCATGCTCTATCAACTGAGCTACATCCCTGCCGGCCATTCCCTCCCCTACCCTCGACGACGCTGGGCCAATTGTGCGCCGCCCATGAGTCTACCGGTCGCGGCCGGCTGCGACAGAGCCTGGATTCGAACCAGGATCTCTAGTGGCACAGTTAGCACTGCGATGCAGTGCCTTAGACCACTGCGCCACTCAGGAGTATTTACAACTCTGCAATGGAAATGTGTAATAACCTGCCAGTTTTATCTGGACCAATGTCTGCTTCGCTATTCCTTTCTCTGTCTCCCTCTTCCCTTTCCTGTCGGCGGTTGTTTTGTAACGTATCAACCTCTGACAGAGAAATTCCTGGCCTAACAGTTACGTTACTGTATGTTGAAGATTTATAAGATGTGATATTGATCTGTAACTAAAAAGTGAGATTTCCCCAAAACAAAATATCATTGAGTGGCCATAGAAAATCATCCAGATTATTTGTCGTGAAAAATCAACAAAACACCTAAACAATCAGGAGTCCATTCGACAGAAAAAAAGCATTAATCTGTCCGGGATTCCCTAACAAAAACCAGGCTAAATCATTAGATTTGATAGAGAGTAAAACACCAATCATGGGGAGACTCCTTTAATTTGCACTCTGATAAAACCCAGCAGATATCATTAGACACATCAAATCTACATGAGTCTGGACACAACAAGGGAGGTAAAGTCTTAATTGCCATGAAGATGCATCTCCGTCCTCCTCCTTAGAAAAAGCCAGATAGCCGTAGCATTATCCTACCTCCTTTTTGTATCTCCTTCCTGAGAGATGCATTAAGGCAGATCTCTGTATAAGGGCTAATTACACTTGCTCCACACGTTCACTCCACCTCAGTCAGAGTGCACAAAGGGAGTGAAATGAATAAGGTGTAGGAAACCTGTAGCCTTTGTTTCTGTCATCATCACAACTAATTCGAAATATTGCAATCTCCAATTAGCTAATGCGCTTCTGGTGACCTCGCACACAATGGGCTGCGGTTATGTGTGGGGATTATTAACATTTCAAGAAATCCATGTCCTACACGACTTAGTTTCACGCTGTCACTTTTTGATAAAACATTAAAATGAAGGAATCGTTTAGTAAAACACGGAGGCCAGCGGATCAGGAAAACATAGCCATGGTCATCTTTAGTGATATGTAGTTGTGGCGTATTACTCTGTCCATATCCACATCCAAATGATAACTAGGCCCAATTAGTCTGACTTGACTTGAACAAAAGTCAGACCTCTTTAGTGGAGAACAGGTCACCAGGAGAGATGTCAGTACTGTTAGGAATCATTGTTGAAAGCTATGCTTCCAGTGTAAGTATAAAGTTTTTTGACCATAAATTGTACTAAGCTAATACTCTCCAAACTACAAACAATAATAATTATGTGCAGGTTCCGTGGAAATATAAGCCATATTAACCTGAGTAAATCATTGTTAACAAACTGTCTTAGTGCAGGTGGGCTGGGCTGGTTATTCCTTTCTCTGTTTTTTTTTTTTGCCATATATTACCATACTAAAACTACAGTATATCTATGTGAATATGTATATATCTCCCACTTCCAGTCTATTGTAAATGAGCTGAAACATGTTCATACTAGAGTCGTTGGGATTATACCCCGTATAGGCGTGGTAAAGAGATTAAGACGTGACCTGCTTTTCTACAATACCTTGAAGCGAAGCATGGAGCGCCAGCTACGCCGCTAAATGGTCGTTACGATCGATTTACGTAAGCCTTGTGTGTTCAGCAACACATACAGTGGGGAAAAAATGTATTTAGTCAGCCACCAATTGTGCAAGTTCTCCCACTTAAAAAGATGAGAGAGGCCTGTAATTTTCATCATAGGTACACGTCAACTATGACAGACAAATTGAGAAAAAAATATCCAGAAAATCACATTGTAGGATTTGTAATGAATTTATTAGCAAATTATGGTGGAAAGTAAGTATTTGGTCACCTACAAACAAGCAAGATTTCTGGCTCTCACAGACCTGTAACTTCTTCTTTAAGAGGCTTCTCTGTCCTCCACTCGTTACCTGTATTAATGGCACCTGTTTGAACTTGTTATCAGTATAAAAGACACCTGTCCACAACCTCAAACAGTCACACTCCAAACTCCACTATGGCCAAGACCAAAGAGCTGTCAAAGGACACCAGAAACAAAATTGTAGACCTGCACCAGGCTGGGAAGACTGAATCTGCAATAGGTAAGCAGCTTGGTTTGAAGAAATCAACTGTGGGAGCAATTATTAGGAAATGGAAGACATACAAGACCACTGATAATCTCCCTCGATCTGGGGCTCCACGCAAGATCTCACCCCGTGGGGTCAAAATGATCACAAGAATGGTGAGCAAAAATCCCAGAACCACACGGGGGGACCTAGTGAATGACCTGCAGAGAGCTGGGACCAAAGTAACAAAGCCTACCATCAGTAACACACTACGCCGCCAGGGACTCAAATCCTGCAGTGCGAGACGTGTCCCCCTGCTTAAGCCAGTACATGTCCAGGCCCGTCTGAAGTTTGCTAGAGTGCATTTGGATGATCCAGAAGAGGATTGGGAGAATGTCATATGGTCAGATGAAACCAAAATAGAACTTTTTGGTAAAAACTCAACTCGTCATGTTTGGAGGACAAAGAATGCTGAGTTGCATCCAAAGAACACCATACCTACTGTGAAGCATGGGGGTGGAAACATCATGCTTTGGGGCTGTTTTTCTGCAAAGGGACCAGGACGACTGATCCGTGTAAAGGAAAGAATGAATGGGGCCATGTATCGTGAGATTTTGAGTGAAAACCTCCTTCCATCAGCAAGGGCATTGAAGATGAAACGTGGCTGGGTCTTTCAGCATGACAATGATCCCAAACACACCGCCCGGGCAACGAAGGAGTGGCTTCGTAAGAAGCATTTCAAGGTCCTGGAGTGGCCTAGCCAGTCTCCAGATCTCAACCCCATAGAAAATCTTTGGAGGGGAGTTGAAAGTCTGTGTTGCCCAGCGACAGCCCCAAAACATCACTGCTCTAGAGGAGATCTGCATGGAGGAATGGGCCAAAATACCAGCAACAGTGTGTGAAAACCTTGTGAAGACTTACAGAAAACGTTTGACCTGTGTCATTGCCAACAAAGGGTATATAACAAAGTATTGAGAAACTTTTGTTATTGACCAAATACTTATTTTCCACCATAATTTGCAAATAAATTCATAAAAAATCCTACAATGTGATTTCCTGGATTTTTTTCCCTCATTTTGTCTGTCATAGTTGACGTGTACCTATGATGAAAATTACAGGCCTCTCTCATCTTTTTAAGTGGGAACACTTGCACAATTGGTGGCTGACTAAATACTTTTTTTCCCCACTGTAGGTACTGCTTTTATTGTGAACGATTAATATTGTCAAATTCCAGCCCTGTTGTTTGCTCATTCCTGGCGCTTTGGCGAATAATGTCGGAGGCACTGAAAGTAAAGGGGGGGTTGGCTCCACAGCCAAAATGACTGAATGGGGATGAGGAATGATAGCTGTGTGGACCGCGTCCCAACCAACCCACCAACAGATAGTGAGTGTATCCCAGGTAGCCCTTCTCTTCTGCATCTCTGCTCAAGTGTATTGTAACCTTATCAAATTACCGCTGGGCTGACTGTCAGCGCCGTTCCTTAGTTGGCAGCGGATGCCATGACTAGTCATCTTGAATTATACATCCAGAGCATGTACGTCCTCCCTCCCCACCAACACCACACACGGGTGCGCACACACACACACACACACACCCTTCTGTTTGTGTTTGGTAGCAGGGAGCGATGTGGAAGGGCGTAAACAGGATTAAGGAGACGGTTCCACTGTCACACAGACCTCCGGATTGTAATTCACATGCCTTCCTAACAGCTTGGCACAGCTTTAAGTCACCTAAGGTTTGCCTTGACATGAAATGGAGACCTGGGCACCAATGAGGTTATCAGGGGGGAGTGATGCGCTGCGATGCCATGCGGAGGTGGAAACACATCCAGTCCTATTGGGAGCTGAGGGTCAGGGGAAGCCACAGGGTACAAAACACCCAACATCCTCAGCATGCCACCGGATCCCCCACTCCTGACACATGTAATGTGACACCTACCTAACAGTCACAAGATTACAATCCTCTTCATTAATTTGATCTCTCCCGACATAAACTTTTAATATACGCACCAGCAGTATATGGGACTTCCAGGGCAGCTTAAATGACTGCAACCTGTAATTACTGTTCCTGCACTTGATTAGAATAATCTGATTGCAATTATTGAGTGACTTTAAATACAAGCCCCGAGCTACAGAACAATAATTCAAGGGCAGTGATTGGGAACGAGGAACGTGTTTCTTTTTGGCAGTAAAATTATGTTTTAATCGGAGCTGACTGGGGAAGCCCTGCTAGGGAGCCTTTCACCTCAATTAAGGCCCATTTATGCAGTGAGGAGGAAGAAGTTTGTGCTGCGATGTGGAGTTAATCACGATGCCGACACTTTCTGAGCCATCACGGATCACAGAGCAAACCCCCCCAACAAGCAAACACGCGGATACACAAGCAGCACACAGGCATGGCCGACACGCTTGCACGCACTCACACACACATGCGCGCACACACACACAACACACTCACACGAAATGGGCAGAGCTGTTGCGTCTCAGTTAATGGGGTAAGAAACTCAAAATAATCTCTCAATCTTCAAAGGGCAAGACTATAGATAAGGTTTACAGCTGCCATAATCACTGAAGTGGGGAGAGACACAAGTTGTGAATCACACTCAATCAACATGGCTGCCAGTCCCTATATCTGGAGTCAACATGGCTGCCAGTCACTATATCTGGATTCAAAATGGCTGCCAGTCCATATAATCAAATCAAATCAAAATGTATTGGTCGCATACACATATTTAGCAGATGTTATAGTGGGTGTAGTGAAATGCTTGTGTTCCAAGCTCCAACAGTGCAGTAATATCTAACAATACACAACAATACACACAAATCTAAAAGTAAAAGAATGGAATAAAAGAAACATAAAAATATTAGGACGAGCAATGTCGGACTCCGGAGTATAAATATTTATATATATATGAGGATGTATGCTCTCAATGGTGCAAATATACAGCTGTGGAAAAAATTGAGACCCCTGCAAATGTTTCTTAAATCAGCATCTCTACATGTATGACATCCATTCCATTCCAGTGTCTGTTTAATTCAAACACAGGCACACCTCATTCTACTGAATTAGGTACTGATTAGGTGATCACCTGAACCAAATCTTATTTAATGAGGAAAAGTACAAAAACCACTGCTGTGGTCATCACTATCCTCTTGCAATAGGACCAGCTGGATGGTAAAAACAGTGCTAATAGCACCTCAAAAATAATAATATTTAAAAAATAACTATTGACCATGCCAAAAGAGTTGAAAAGGAAAGTTTTGAGTGAGGAAAAGAAGGGTTCAATTCTGGCTTTACTGGCAGAGGGATACAGTGAGCGTCAGTTGCTTCCATCCTTAAAATTTCAAAGACGGCGGTTCATAAGAACAAGGTCAAGCAGCAGACATTGGGGACAACAAAGCTACAGACCGGCAGAGGGCGAAAACGACTCTCTACTAACCGGGATGACTGCCAACTCATTTGAATGTCACTCAACAACTGTAGGATGACATCAAGTGACCTACAAAAAGAATGGCAAACGGCAGCTGGGGTGAAGTGCATGGCGAGGACGGTTCGAAACAGGCTCCTAGGGGCAGGGCTGAAGTCGTGCAAAGCTAGAAAAAAGCCCTTCATCAATGAGAAGCAAAGAAGAGCCAAGCTGAGGTTTGCAAAAGACCATAAGGATTGGATCGTAGAGGACTGGAGTAAGGTCATCTTCTCTGATGAGTCCAATTTTTAGCTTTGCCCAACACCTGGTTGTCTAATGGTTAGACGGAGACCTGGAGAGGCCTACAAGCCACAGCGTCTCGCACCCACTGTGAAATTTGGTGGAGGATCGGTGATGATCTGAGGGTGCTTCAGCAAGGCTGGAATCGGGCAGATTTGTCTTTGTGAAGGACGCATTAATCAAGCCACGTACAAGGTTGTCCTGGAAGAAAACTTGCTTCCTTTTACTCTGACATTGTTCCCCAACTCTGAGGATTGGTTTTTCCAGCAGGACAATGCGCCATGCCACACAGCCAGGTCAATCAATGTGTGGATGGAGGACCACCAGATCAAGACCCTGTCATGGCCAGCCCAATCTCCAGACCAAAACCCCATTGAAAACTTCTGGAATGTGATCAAGAGGAAGATGGATGGTCACAAGCCATCAAACAAAGCCAAACTGCTTGAATTTTTGTGCCAGGAGTGGCATAAAGTCACCCAACATCAATGTGAAAGACTGATGGTGAGCATGCCAAGACGCATGAAAGCTGTGATTGAAAATCAGGGTTATTCCACCAAATATTGATTTCTGAACTCTTCCTAAGTTAAAACATTAGTATTGTGTTGTTTAAAAATGAACATGAACTCATTTTATTTGCATTATCCTAGGTCTGACAACACTGCATCTTTTTTGTTATTTTGACCAGTTGCTCTAAATGACAATATTTTTGGGGGGAATTTGGGAGAAATGTTGTCAGTAGTTTATAGAATAAAACAAAAATGTTATTTTTACCCAAACACATACCTATAAATAGTAAAACCAGAGAAACTGATAATTTTGCAGTGGTCTCTTAATTTTTTTCCAGCGCTGTATATATATATACCGTACCAGTCAAAAGTTTGGACACTCCTACTAATTCAAGGGTTTTTCTTTATTTGTACTATTTTCTACACTGTAGAATAATAGTGAAGACATCAAAACTATGAAATAACACATTCTCTCAACCAGCTTCAGCTGAAATGGTTTTCCAACAGTCTTGAAGAAGTTCCCACATATGCTGAGTACTTGTTGGCTGCTTTTCCTTCAATCTGCGGTCCAACTCATCCCAAACCATCTCAATTGGGATGAGGTAGGGTGATTGTGGAGGCCAGGTCATCTGATGCAGCACTCCATCACTCTCCTTCTTGGTCAAATAGCCCTTACACAGCCTGGAGGTGTGTTGGGTCATTGTCCTGTTGAAAAACAAATGATAGTCCCACTAAGCGCAAAGCAAATGGGATAGAGTATCGCTGCAGAATGCTGTGGAAACCATGCTGGTTAAGTGTGCCTTGAATTCTAAATAAATCACAGACAGTGTCACCAGCACAGCACCCCCACACCATCACATCTCCTCCTCCATGCTTCACGGTTGGAACCACACATGCAGAGATCATCCGTTCACCAACTCTGCGTCTCACAAAGACACGGCGGTTGGAATCATAAATCTCACATTTTGACTCATCAGACCAAAGGACAGATTTCCACCGGTCTAATGTCCATTGCTCGTGTTTCTTGGCCCAAGCAAGTCTCTTCTTCTTATTGGTGTCCTTTAGTAGTGGTTTCTTTGCAGCAATTCGACCATGAAGGCCTGATTCACGCAGTGTATTCTGAACAGTTGATGTTGAGATGTGTCCGATACTTGAACTCTGTGAAGCATTTATTTGGGCTGCAATTTCTGAGGCTGGTAACTCTAATGAACTTATCCTCTGGGTCTTCCTTTCCTGTGGTGGTCCTCATGAGAGACAGTTCCATCATAACGGTTGATGTTTTTTGCGACTGCACTTTAAGAAACTTTCAAAGTTCTTGACATTTTCCGGATTGACTGATCTTCATGTCTTAAAGTAATGATGGGCTGTTCTTTCTCTTTGGTTATTTGAGCTGTTATTGCAATTATATGGACTTGGTCTTTTACCAAATAGGGCTGTCTTCTGTATACCACCCCTACCTTGTCACAACACAACTGATTGGCTCAAATGCATTAAGAGGGAAAGAAATTAAACAAATTAACTTTTAACAAGGCACACTTGTTAATTGAAATGCATTCCAGGTGACTATCTCATGAAGCTGGTTGAGAGAAAGCCAAGAGTGTGCAAAACTGTCATCAAGGCAAGGGGTGGCTACTTTGAAGAATCTCAAATATAAATTATATTTAGATTTGTTTTTTAAAAATGTGGTTACTACATGATTCCCTGTGTTATTTCATAGTTTTGATGTCTTCACTATTATTCTACAATGTAGAAAATAGTGAAAATAAAGAAAAACCTTTGAGGGTCATTGTCTTGCTGGAAGGTGAACCTCCGTCCCAGTCTCAAATCTCTGGAAGACTGAAACAGGTTTCCCTCAAGAATGTCCCTGTATTTAGCGCCATCCATTATTCCTTCAATTTTGACCAGTTTCCCAGTCCCTGCCCATGAAAAACATCCCCACAGCATGATGCTGCCACCACCATGCTTCACTGTGGGGATGGTGTTCTCGGGGTGATGAGAGGTGTTGGGTTTGCGCCAGACAAAGAGTTTTCCTTGATGGCCAAAAAGCTCAATTTTTGTCTCATCTGACCAGAGTACCTTCTTCCATATGTTTGGGGAGTCTCCCACATGCCTTTTGGCAAACACCAAACGTGTTTGCTTATTTCTTTCTCTAAGCAATGGCTTTTTTCTGGCCACTCTTCCACAAAGCCCAGCTCTGTGGAGTGTACGGCTTAAGTGGTCCTATGGACAGATACTCCAATCTCCTTCAGGGTTATCTTTGGTCTCTTTGTTGCCTCTCTGATTAATGCCCTCCTTGCCTGGTCCGTGAGTTTTGGTGGGCGGCCCTCTCTTGGCAGGTTTGTTGTGGTGCCATTTTCTTTCCATTTTTTAATAATGGATTTAATGGTGCTCCGTGGGATGTTCAAAGTTTCTGATATATTTGTACTTCTCCACAACTTTGTCCCTGACCTGTTTGGAGAGCTCCTTGTCTTCATGGTGCCGTTTTTTTCATGTAGGCCGTCATTGTAAATAAGAATTTGTTCTTAACTGACTTGCCTAGTTAAATAAAGGTAAAATAAAAATAAAAAATGGCGCCGCTTGCTTGGCCCCGCTTGCAGCTAGGGGGAGATTGTGAACGTCAGGTCTTCCCAGTATGAAAATGTGATGCAAGGGGTAGGTCATGTTCTGAATACTGTTTTATGTTTTACAATGTGTACAAGGTTGCTGTACGTTACTGATTTATACATGTGTGGGTATATGGTACCTGTTAGGGATTGAGGGGCTTTCTGGGATGTGCTTTGGCATATGATTGCTGTAGATAAGTGTGTTAGCTAGCATACACCAACGTAATGGTCACATAAGCACACTGCTAACACAGTTGCCTTCATGCTACAGATTTTGCCATCGACAGCCATCAATATCGTTAAGCTCTGCACAACTAACGTGCTGTTTCCCATTTAACAACAGGTATTTACACGTGTTATATTTTGTATTGTATTTTTGTATTTTGTTCGCCCAGTATGAAAATGTGATGCAAGGGATTTTGCCATCGACAGCCATCAATATCCTTAAGCTCTGCACAACTAACGTGCTGTTTCCCATTTAACAACATAAATAAATGATGCTCAACTGGGACCACTGGCTGATGTGATTTATTAGGAGAAAACACAACGCAAGGAGAGTACGATATACATCTGTTACACTGGTGCCGTGACCCGGATTCTTGTCTTCGCCGGACGTCACGTGGAGGGATCGGAGACCCGGCTTCAGGAAGTACATACTGTGGTTGCTGATGCACGCCAGAGGCCTAGGTTTCGCTTTCTGCACAAGCGGAATTCTCAGGGAGCTCCTGGTAGCATGAGTGAGTGGGGGAAATATAATGTACTGTTTATTACTTGTATGTGGTGATGTTATGATTATTTAGTGATGTAATTGTGCTGTTACGCTAGTAACCTTCCGAAGCCAATTAACGTGAGGGCGACGCCATTTCCTACCACACGGTGGCGACAACTATTTATTAAGGCGTTTCTTGTTACTTTTCTGTGTTGATTCTTGGTCTTGTTAGACAACTACTTCTGAACTTTTATTTTGAGTGCATTATGTTCAAGCTGATTTTGTAGAAGTGATCATATAAAAAAATATATATATTCAAAATGGAAAGTTTTGGGAGAGGTAGGGGAGTTTTCATGGTTAACCCTTCACCGCCAGTGGGTAGGGGGGCAACTATTTCTCCAGTTACTTCCACACCTCTGGCCAGGCCAACTGCACAGGCAAGTGTGCACTTTCCACATGATTTAGAGCTACCTCAACTCAGTGCATTCGAGTCAGTTTCATCTAGTCCTAGGATGGAGGATGTGTCTATGGATTTCCTGGCGGGCATTGTTAAGCAGATAGGTTACTCCATATGTGAAAATATTGCCTCTTGTTTGGAATCAAAGGCTATGGGAGATGGGGTGGGACAGAAGGTTGATAATGTTGGTGGTAACAAGGCTGGGGCCAGCTCTAGTCTAAATGTAGTGGTGAAAAATGATGTCAGGGAACCAGTCTGTTTCAGGGGGGATGGTTGAGAGGAATGCACAGTGCATGAGTGGGAGGAGACCATGTTAGTGTACATGCAGAAGAAGGGCTATGGTGGGCAGGAGAGGTCAGATGAAGTTGTGGGTAAGCTGTCAGGGTGGGCACATGACGTGGTAAGAGTAAGCCTACGCAGTAACCCAGTTGACTTAAGCCAGGGCCCTAGACCAGTTTTTGACATTCTGAAGCATCACTTTAGCGACACAATCAACTCCGACATGCCCCTAGCTGATGTTTATTCTACGTTGCCAATGGAAGGATTACTGGATCAGACTGAACAGGGCCATAGAGGTGGCAGAGGACTGTTTGAAGAGGCAGAACAAGGAGCTAGACAATCCATCACGTGGTCTGACTGTCATGTTCATCAAGCACTGTCCGAACCCAGAGCTGTCATTGATATTCATGTGCAAACCATTGCATGAGTGGACGGCTGCGGAGGTCCATGGCAGGCTGGAGGAGTACCAGAGGAAGTGCAAGGCTCCACGTCCCTTGCGGCTGGCCCCACTGGTCACCACACTGACGCAGGAAGTAAGTAGGCCAGTGTCGGCTGTTGCAAACTGCCCGGACCCCTTGCAGCAGCCCACAAATGGCTCATCCGAGGCATTGGATCGTGTGATTGGCATGCTTGAACGGGTCTTGGAGCAGAGGCCACAGCAACCTGTAGGCGGCTATGATAACCGTTTCCAGAGGAGGCCCAGGAGAATGGAGAACCCGTCTTTGCAATGCAAAGTGTGTGGGGATGTGAATCACAGCACAATGGATCATTGTTATTCTAACCACCTATGTTTCCTCTGTTATGCAGCGGGGCACACACGTCAAGAATGCCCTCGCACTTCATCGGTAACTTCCGTCGCTCCATCAGACAGCAACACGACACAGCGGCAGGAAAACTAGCTGGCCCGCACGGGATGGGGGGAAGTGCTGGGCCTTGTGAGGTGCCCCAATCAGATAGTGGTGTAGATTTAGAGTCAATATATTCAAGTGTTTGTGATGAAGTCAAGTCGAACGAAAAAGTAATTATGCAAAATACACAGAGAGTGCTCCACAACGATTAACTCTTCTATACTAGGGTGTTACTGGGGGATGTTATAGAGGTGAGCGCTATGATTGACAGTGGTTCTATGGCATGCACATTGAGCTCAACAGTGGTGCCACGCCTTGAGAGAGCAGGTGTGCTCAAGAGTGGCTCCCTCAGTCCGACTGAAGTGGTGTTGGTTGGCTGCGGGGGGTTGAAGAACAAGCCTGTAGGTGTGTGTGAATTGAATCTGTCTGTGTATGGCAGCAGTGTCTCTGTCCCTGTTCTAGTAGTGGATGGCCAACGTGATGAGCTCATCCTAGGCAGCAACGTAATAAAACCTCATCAGGGAGCTGAAGACGACTGTTGACTTCTGGGAGAAGATGTCATCATCTGAACACAATGGAGATGACAAACTATTCCGTCTGCTGGCTAATGTAGAGAGATGGAAAGGGACCGAAGTGCCAGAAAGAGTGGGCACAGTAAGGCTGAAGCGGGTGGTCACATTGGAGCCTATGCAGGAACATTTAGTCTGGGGCCGGCTGTGTATGCCTCAAAATGTATCCGCGGGCAGTGCTGTCGTTATTGAGCCTACGAGGGCACGCTCAAGACCAAAAAACATTATAGTGGGGAGAACAGTAGCGACATTGTGGAGCGATGGCTGGGTTCCTGTCAAAGTTATCAATCCCTCACCAAAGCCAGTAACAGTGAGAAGCAATGCCAAGATAGCGGACGTTTTTCCTTGCATGGCATTAGAGGACTTTGACACTGACTATATGGATGGGCCCACTGTCGAACCGGTCCCCCTGGTGCAGCAGGTACACAAAATGGAGGACAATCCAGACTTTGACAATGGTAGTGGAGATAGCTTGACCGTTGACAGTACCGTCAAACCGCACAGAGTGACAAATGAGGTGTTGCACGAGTTAGGGCTAGGTGACATTGACTTTGAGTCCACTCAGTTGTCGCAACAGTGTAAGGGCAGGCTAGTTCAGTTTAGAGCCCGGCACAAACTAGATTGCGGGAAGGCTACTGGATATGTCCATCGCATCAGATTCAGTGACACTAAGCCTTTTAGGCTACCTTACCGTAGGCTCTCCCCTAACTATTATGACAAGCTCAGGCAGGCCTTGGATGAGATGGAAGAGCGAGAGATAATCAGGAAATCCAGCAGTGAGTATGCCTCCCCGCTCGTGCTGGTCTGGAAGAAGTGAAGGCTATTGCAGGGATGACAGAGAAGGATCTCATGGAGGATAACACGGACGTGCCCTCCCAGGGGAAGATTCGGTCCTTTCTCGGAATGATAGTCTATTACCAGCAGTTCATTGAGGGGTGCTCCACCATCGCTAAGCCGCTGCATGGGCTGACAACGGGGACGAAGGCACCACGCCATGGGAAAGGCAAGAGGAAAAGAGGAATACATAGGAAACTCACAGAAGCAGACTGGACTGGTGAGTGCAAACAGGCCTTTAGTCAGTTGAAACAAGCTCTCCTCGATCAGGTCATGCTAGCCCACCCTGACTTTCTTGCTGTCTGTAGACACATCTAGTAACGGATTAGGTGCTGTCCTCTCCCAGGTGCCAGAGGATGGGTCTGCAGCCAGACCCATAGCATTCGCTAGCAAATCACTTACATATGCACAGTCAAAGTATCCTGCCCATAGGTTAGAGTTTTTTGCTTTACGCTGGGCCGTCTGTGAGAAGTTTAGTCATTGTTTAAGGGGCAAGCCTTTTACTGTATGGACAGACAACAACCCATTAACGTACATCCTGTCCAAGCCCAAATTGGACGCCTGTGAATAGAGATGGGTTGCTAAACTCGCTCCATTCGAGTTTGACATCAAGTACATCCCAGTCCCAAAAATGTCATTGCTGATGCACTCAGTAGACAGCCATTTGTGCAGCCGAGCGCTCTCCACCGCATCACAAGGGTTCCATACAAGGCCTTGCTGGACGTGCTGAGAAGGTGCAAGATGTGTTCCGCTGGTCGAACCACCCATTCGACCTCGAAAGCTGCTCACCGTCAATTGAGGCAGATGCCTGTGAAATTGTCATGTACTGCCAAACTAACTCCTATCCTTCTCCTGGTTCTCTGTCAAAGGAAGCGGTGTCAGCAGTCCTGAGGTCGAAAGGGGAGGCTGGTCTACAGAACTGTGCACTGCTACTGTCTCAGCTCACTCAGTCACTGGTGCCATCTGAGATGTCAGATGTGAGAGTGCTATCCCGTGATGACCTGATATCAAAGCAGCGCCAGGATGACTTGTACTTGACGAGACAGAGGTTCTTCTGGCATGGTCTGGAGTCGGATGTGAGAGACTATGTCAAGACCTGCAAGAGGTGTGTGTTCAGTAAGGCCCCCGAGCCAGAGGCCAGAGCTCCACTGGAGAACATCATCATGACTGAGCCCCTCGAGTTGGTGTGTGTGTGGACTTCTGGTCTGCTGAAGACTCCAACAACAAGTCCTTGGATGTTCTGGTCGTCACTGATCATTTTACTAAGATGGCCCATGCCTTCTTGTGTCCGAACCAATCAGCTAAAGCAGTGGCACTTCAGCTGTGGAACAACATCTTCTGTGTGTATTGTTTTCCTCGTCGTATCCACTCTGACCAAGGGGCCAACTTTGAAAGTAAATTGATTGCTGAGTTGTTGGGTGCTGCAGGAATCCAGAAGTCGCACACAACTCCCTACCATCCGATGGGGACCATTTCAGATTGTCAATGATGTGTACGCCGAGGAACTTGAAGCTTTTCACCTTCTGCACTGCAGCCCAGTCGATGTGGATGGGGGCGTGCTCCATCTGCTGTCTCCTGAAGTCTACGATCATGTCCTTTATTTTGTTGACATTGAGGGAGAGGTTATTTTCCTGGCACCACTCCACCAGGGCCCTCACCTCCTCCCTGTAGGCTATCTCGTCATTGTTGGTAATCAGGCCTACCACTGTTGTGTCGTCTGCAAACTTGATGATTGAGTTGGAGGCATGCGTGGCCACGCGGTCATGGGTGAATAGGGAGTACAGGAGGGGGCAGAGCATGCACAATTGTGCTGTCCCTGTATTGAGGATAGGCCTAGTGGAGGTGTTGTTGCCTACCTTCACCACCTGGGGGCGGCCAGTCAGGAAGTCCAGGATCCAGCTGCACAGGGCGAGGTTCAGACCCAGGGCCCCGAGCTTAATGATGAGCTTGGAGGGTACTATGGTGTTGAAGGCTGAACTGTATTCAATGAACAGCATTCTTACATAGGTATTCCTCTTGTCCAGATGGGATAGGACAGTGTGCAGTGCGATGGCATCATCCGTCGATCTATTGGGGCGGTATGCGAATTGAAGTGGGTCTAGGGTGTCGGGTAAGGTGAAGGTGATATGATCCTTAACTAGCCTCTCAAAGCACTTCATGATGACAGAAGTGAGTGCTACGGGGCGATAGTCATTTAGTTCAGTTACCTAAGAAAGTTGGGTACAGGAACAATGGTGGACATCTTCAAACAAGTGGGGACAGCAGATTGGGATAGGGAGAGATTTAATATGTCCGTAAACACTTCAGCCAGCTGGTCTGCACATGCTCTGAGGACGCGGCTAGGGATGCCGTTTGGGCCGGCAGCCTTGCGAGGGTTAACACGCTTACATGTCTTACTCACGTTGGCCACTGTGAACGAGATTTCACAGTCCTCAGGAGCGGCCCGTGTCGGCAGCACTGTGTTATCCTCAATGTTGAGCCGTTGAATTGCGACTCCACTTTGTCTCTGTACTCTGCCTGTTTTAGTGCCGTATGGAGGGCATAACTGGACTGTTTGTATTCAATCATATTCTCAGTCACCTTGCCGTGGTTACATACGGTGGTTCGCACTTTCAGTTTTGCGTGAATGTTGCCATTTGATGAAATCAGTCACAGTGTCAGTGTATTCGTCGAAGTTATTCTCAGAGGCAACCCGGAACATGTCCCAGTCCGCGTGATCAAAACAGTCTTGAAGCATGGATTCCGATTGGTCAGACCAGTGTTGAAAATACCTTCTTTTTTAAAATGTATTTAAATGTATTTCACCTTTATTTAACCAGGTAAGCCAGTTGAGAACAAGTTCTCATTTACAACTGCGACCTGGCCAAGATCAAGCAAAGCAGTGCGATAAAAACAACAACACAGAGTTACATATGGGGTAAAACAAAACATAAAGTCGAAAATACAACAGAAAATATATATACAATGTGTGCAAATGTAGCAAGTTATGGAGGTAAGGCAATAAATAGGCTATAGTGCAAAATAATTACAATTAGTATTAACACTGGAATGATAGATGTGCAAATAGAGATACTGGGGTGCAAATTAGCAAAATAAATAACAATATGGGGATGAGGTAGTTGGGTGGGCTAATTTCAGATGGGCTGTGTACAGGTGCAGTGATCGGTAAGGTGCTCTGACAACTGATGCTTAAAGTTAGTGAGGGAGATAAGAGTCTCCAGCTTCAGAGATTTTTGCAATTCGTTCCAGTCATTGGCAGCAGAGAACTGGAAGGAATGGCGGCCAAAGGAGGTGTTGGCTTTGGGGATGACCAGTGAGATATACCTGCTGGAGCGCAGGTACCTTAGTACATATACTTCCTGTTTGACTTTCTGCCTATAGGCAGGGAGGAGCAAAATGGAGTTGTGATCTGATTTGCCGAAGGGAGGGCAGGGGAGGGCCTTGTAGCCATCCCGGAAGGGAGAGTAACAATGGTTGAGAGTTTATGAAGCGTGAGTACTGCAGGTTTGCTTTATTAAAGTCCCCAGCTACAATAAATGCGGCCTCAGGATATCTGGTTTCCAGTTTGCACAAGGTCCAGTGTAGTTCCTTGAGAGCCGTCGTGGGTTCAGCTTGAGGGGGAATATACACGGCTGTGACAATAACCAAAGAAAATTGTTGAGGGAGGTAATGCGGTCTGCATTTTCAAGGTCGGGTGAACAAAAGGACTTGAGTTCCTGTACGTTCCCATAATCACACCATGAGTAGTTAATCATGAAAGATACATCTCCATCTGATGTCTCTCTGGAAGCAGATCCTCGCCCTGAGCTCGTCTACTTTATTGTCCAGGGACTGAACATTAGCGAGTAATATACTCGGAAGCAGTGGATGGTGTCTCTGGGATAACTTAAATCGCCTTGAAAGGTACGAACAAAGGATCCAATTCAGGAAAGTCGTATTCCTGGTAGAAATACTGGTGAGTTACCGCCTGTCTGATGTCCAAAAGTTATTTCCGGCTGTATTTAATAAAGCAAAGAACGTTCTGGGCTACTAACGTGAGAAATAACAAGAAAATAAAATATATACTGCAAAAATGCTTAGGAGCCTGAAACAAGGCAGCAATGTTTATCGGCACCATTACTAGACCTGGAGTCAACATGGCTGCCATTCCCTATACCTGGCAAATATAAATTGTCAGAAAAATTGATAAATCATGACTTTCACTTCACCAGTGACTCACTTCACTCTGAGAACTGTGTTAGGTGATTAATTAAAAAAGTGTTGCAACTGGGAAAAAGTAGAAGCACCGGCACTGATTTCATGGTCAATGTGAAGGACGAATCCTGTGACTAATTATTTCACCTGAGGATAGTCCCTTTGTGTCTCTGACTCGCAGGCTGACCCACTGTGGCTGATTAAAGAAACAAGACTGATTAGTAGCTCCTCACAGAGAACCAACTATAGTATTCATGTAGGCACACATGTGTGTGCGTAATGTGTGTGTGTAATGTGTGCGCGTAATGTGTGTGTGTGTGCGTAATGTGTGTACGTGTGTGTGTGTGTGGTACTCTTGTACTCTTAGCTCAACAGTAATTTCAAAAGGGGCAAGCGTTCAATAATCCCCTAATTGAACTGTTACATGCTCACTAGAATGTACAGAGCTGTTGTGTTCTATTCTCACTATAAGTTCAAAGAGCTTGTGCAATGTGTTATTGCTCAAAACATCTTTGTTGGATCATAGGGCTTGGAGTTAATGAAAATACTATGTGTGATAACCACCTAATTGGATGATAATGAGCCAATAACATCAATGTCTAATGACACTAGTCTAAGGCACCCCGGGCCCACTGTGGCACATCCAACACTGATAGAGCAGGATAAATCACAGCAGCCTTGATAGCTTCATTAGGAAAGAAGGTGTTAGACTCCAAAGATGGCCGCCACCATGTCCCATCTCAGGGGAATGGACTGAACCCTGCCACACACACTGTGGACTCTCAGCCTGACAATACGGGAGGCACTAGGGGAAAGGATGAGGTTCACTGGGGCTGAAACTGAGATAAAACAGCTAGTCTGTCACTACAGAATTATAGACAAAGGAAAGGTTAAAATAGGTCAAATTCACACCCACTGTTCAACAAAACATAAGGAAGATGATCATTGACATTTGTCTCTAAGAAAATATAATTATTATGATTATTTCCAAGAAAAACATTTTTCGTTGCCCTGATGACAAGGCAGGCATGAGCCACTCAGCAGTGATGGCCTATTCTCAGTGATATCTGAGCAGTCTAAACTGTCTAAACCTGGTGATTCAACCCTCAACACTACACCTCCCTCACTCCCATTGCCTTCTAGGATCTGTCACTCAGAGAGGGGTGTGTGTGTGTGTGTGTGTGTGTGTGTGTGTGTGTGTGTGTGTGTGTGTGTGTGTGTGTGTGTGTGTGTGCGTGCCTTTGTTTAAAGTACTTATTAATTTATTAATTTTTTTTACCCTTTTTAACCCTTCTTTTACCAGTTAAGTTGACTGAGAACACATTTACATCAACGACCTGGGGAATAGTTACAGGGGAATAATTACAGGGGAGAGGAGTGGGGATGAATGAGCCAATTGGAAGCTGGGGATGATTAGGTGGCCATGATGGTATGAGGGCCGGATACTTATTTGTTTGTGTGTTTGCTAAAGTATGAGTGGGTGACTGCAGCTTGCATTTATGCATGTGTGTGTGTGTGTATGTGTGTGTGTGTGTGTGTGTGTGTGTGTGTGTGTGTGTGTGTGTGTGTTTTACACTGTACTGTACATGTGTGTAAGTGGGTGTGGGCGGCAGTGGGTGGGTTGAAGGGGGCTGAACTTTCCGGAACTGTCAGGTCTCAACAATGGGATAAGAGTAAACAAGCTTGATGAAGGCTAATCACATTAAGGTAAGGCACAGACCATGTAGGCATGGTCCTCTTAATCCACACTGCTCCAAAACCTGATCATATTAACCTAATCCCAGAGAGAGAGGAGGACCAAGAGGGGCTTTCAAATTGCATTACACTAGGTATAATCATCTTTAGGCCAATTATCTGGCTGCTGTAGCAGAACAGCTATCTGACAGAGTGGTTTAGTTGCATTCATTCATTTGTTTCTGTAGTATTTGGAGGTAGTGAAAGGCTTTTTCATAGGGTTAAAATATAGTATCAGGCCCAAACAAGAAAGCCTGTTTAGTCCTCAATTTATCATTGTAGGTGACTTCAGGTTTAGCCATATAAAACACAACAAGGAATTATTCGATATTATTCAGTCAACACAACAAATCATCCTTACAGATATTATTGTCAATGGGCCATTTCCCATGCCGCAGTCTACTGAGAAAATGTATGAAACAACATAAATTCTCCCCCAGACTTTCTGAACTTTGCTGAGTAAACTTTATTTCTTCTCCCCTACACTGGAAGACTGTTCTGTAATTTCAACAATAAAACACTGTAGAAAGCACAGTATAATACCATAAGTGTGTTT